>NC_036855.1:40313147-40341408 GCF_002910315.2 Salvelinus sp. IW2-2015 | reverse complement strand
ACTGGGAAGCCTGAAGATCACTGACGTCATGATTTGACCTAGTTCCCAGTTGTCTTGAAAGACCATTAGTTTGAGCTGCTTTTGAAAGCAAAAGTCAAATTGAAAACATTAACGTTATTGGCATTGATGAATGTTCATAATAACAAGCTAGGCGTGATGGTTGGTTAGCTAAACTAGCAAGTCTGTTTGTTTGGTGACCAAGGCAACTACTGTAGCTATCTAGTAAACTTGCTATCTACTTCAGTGGATGTTGAACACATTTCTTCTGCAAATTAACACATTTCTAGCAGCAAATGTGTTAAATTATAGCCATGGTATAAAAGGGATGATCAACTCGGGCTCTATGCGTTCTCTGGAAAATAATGCAACTCCGTGGAAGATAGTTCCACTCTGCTAGCGTGTCGTGGAACACACCTTCCACGCATAGCCCTGATTGATTATCCCTTACATATTCCCCATGTAATGTTAATTGGGCGCTAACATGGCTGCCATAGAATGTTGTAGTGTCATGTAAATGCATCATAATGCTGAAACTTAAATTGCCCAACTCTCTAAATACATGACTCCGGCAGGACCGGGGACTGGGACTCTGTAACTCTGTGTGTTGTGATTTTAATTAATGTAGTGATCGAGAAGTGTCAGAGTGTTCGGCGTTTAGTTGGAATTGCACCGCAGCTAAACAGTGAGTCAAACATTAAGAAGTCAAAGGAGGGTGAGTAGGACAACATGAGCACATTTTGTGTTCGCCCAAACTGTGAAGAAATATGTTTTTTATTATTTTGAATGTCATACTATTGTTAACACTTCATTGGAACAAAGTTATCGAAAAAAGAAGGGGTGAACTTATTTGAAAAAAGTTACAACGTGACTGTTTTTTGTTCTTTTAAAGAAATCCACTACTTATTGTCCCCCATCTCTATCTTTCTCTTTTTTTCAGTCTCTCTCTTCTTTCTCTCTCCCTTTCTCCGTCTCTCTCTCCCTCTCCCGTCTCTTCTCATTTTTCTCTCTGTCTCCATTTTTCTCTCTGTCTCTCTTCTTTCCGTCTCTCGCTCTATCTCTCTTGCTCTTGGATAATAAAACAGCTCATCTAATAAGGCAATCGCATTTACATTTTCATATTCATGTTACGCATATTTCTCCTTCGCAAGGTTAGGCCCAACTCATAAGACTCTAGAATATAAACACCAATGAGAGCCCCCTATCCTAGACTTTTCACCTCAGAAAAATGATTTAATTTCTGAAATATAGGGTTCACTGAAATATAATCGCTATGAGCACTACACTCCACTCCGGATCGTCTGTAGATATGACTAGTCTTGGCTCACCCCCCGAACCCTAAAGTGCAAATTTGATGTATGCATGTAAGAGGGCATACAGTGTTTCATCAGGAGAGTGCAGGATGAAAGACAAATAGCAGGGTTGCTGTAACTCCAGTTGACCACAAGGAATGCAACCAGGCAGCGCGTGTACAGACAGGAGAGGAAGAAGAGGAGAGAGGAACAACGTGATTCCGCACAGAGAAGAGGATAGACAAAGGCTCCACCCTGCTCACTGTAGGCTGCTTATCATCATTATCCTCTATGAAAGGAGTAAAAGTAGTGAGGAGTAATGGGAGTAAGATAAGTATTTTAATGGGATTCAGTAGAAATTTTGAAAAGTATGAAAATGGCACACAGAGAATATTCGAATAACTTAAAGAAGTCAATGTACAATATTATGGCCCTTCTTCCGTATTTTATTATTACTGTATGAAACAAGATTTAGTGTCCCTTAGAATAGTTCATATTGACTGTTTTATTAATAATTATTTGGTTTTCCAAAAAATGAATACATTTGTGAATCATAGACTGTATGTAGAGATCCACTCTAAGTTGACACTGTAAGTGTCGCTTAAAGGCAGTGTGGCCTCATGGTGGCCATGTAGCAGCTTGAGGATACTGTGTAACTTACATCTCCAAAGGTCACGAGTCACCCAGGATTATTACTTTCCCAGTGCAGTGTTATATAGTGACCCTCCAAACAACCCGACCAACCAGCCAACTCTGTGAGTTCTGGCATATTTCTGTTGGTGAGGTTGGTGTGGTAAGATCATAATGGATATTCTATTTTAGGTCCTGAATGCTTTCTGACTCTGTGTGTGTTTGTTGTTGTGTGTGTGTGCATGCGTTCATGTCGTGCATGTGTCGACAGTCGGACAGAGCAGAGGACAGCAATACTTCCTAATTGTGATATTATGATGAACACATGAGGGTGCTGTTCTGCTTACAACGTTTGGGAAGTAGTGAGAGAAGGTCAAGCGGTAGAATTACTAGAGCATTTGGGACTAAAGTATAATTCTGCACCTGTTTCTTTGCATTAATAACCGATTACTAAGCTATAAATGGTAAAAAAAAGGTGGTCACACTTCATTTGGATAGTCAGGATTTTCCATCTGTAGATGCTCTACTGATGGTCATACTATCAATAAACTATTGTTGATAAGCAACTGCTTGCTAGGTTACGGTTAGTGTTATGAAAATGTAGGGTTAGGATAAGGATTATGGTTAGGGTTAGAGCTAGGGTTAAGGTTAGTAGATAGTTAGTTGAAATGTTACGTTAGATAGTCTGTAGAGCATCTATCCAAATATAAATTCAAGGCTGCTTATGTTTTAACTCCATTCTACGCTTTTTATTTGCCTCAAAAAAATGTGGTTTCACCCCTCCAATAGCCTGGAACCAAAATTTCTATTGCAAATAAGCTACTGTAAACATAATTGTTTTTCAATACAACACATTTTACGGGGACTTCTGGATTACGTCCCACTTTGTCTCAAAATGGAGCAGGATCATTGAACATGTCATGGTTCATCTGGCCCTGAGGGTAACTTACAGGAACAAAGCTATAGCATGGTCAGTATAGTAGGGAAGAAAACCTTTGAAATGAGAATAAACTGCTTTCTCCATCTATTCATTCCTCACACTGAGCCTCTCATATTCAGACTCCAGACAGTCCGAAATAATCAGTTCTCCACAGTAAATAGTAGCTGTGTCATGAATAGTACGTTTCAGAGACTTTCAGTGAGTTATCACGAGAGTTTCAGAGAGTTCAATGAGTCTTGCACATAAGTCAATATCAACCAAGTCCTGGCTCTGTGGTCACATAGATCCCAAGCTATTGATCAGTAGGTGGTAAGTCCCCAGTGTCCTGGCTGAATTCCAACTTCGCCCCTCATGTATTCTCAACCTTATTCCCTGATAAAAGAAAGTTAAATAAATGAACCAGTGTTATTAATGTGTTATTATTTTACTGAGGCCTAAAACTGCTCTGACATGCAAACCCTCAATGACTTCCACTTTACTGTCTCTCAATTTAATTCAATGGGCTTTATGATCTCTCTCTCTCACACACACACACTCTCTCTCACTGCCAACGTGTCAGGTTGAATCATTGCCACGATTTCCTGTCACATGATTCGAAATAGGATCCCCTGCTTGCTTTCTACTATCTCCTTGTGTCTGTGTGTTGAGACCTGCCTGCCTTGGAGTTCACTTCACAGACTTTAAACGCGAACTAGGAACGACACCTCTACCCACACAAAACGACTGGCCGCATCAGTCCGCATCAGGCTGCGTTCAGAACAACAGTTCACCTGCGTCCGAAGCTCCGAACACTCTCTGCTCCGTTCGGAACACGACTCTACCGTACCCAAGACAAAGTCCCGCTCTTCTTTCTCAAAGACGCGAGCGATGATTCATTTTTGCAAATACTGCTGCCCTTCTACTAGTTGGGTTTTTATCTTCGACTGCTTCCAGACAGTTCGACACTGGTAAGTTGATCAGAAACTTATTCTGCTGTTGTTTCTTCTCCCAGTGTGTTTCTTTATCCAACACATCCGCTAGAAGAAGCCTTTAAAAGTTACGAGGTACGCTGCGTACTTTTTTGAGCCGCCTGAGAATTTCCTCCCAAGACGCTAAATGGAAAGATTAGGCTATGGTGTGAAATTCTTTGCGAATATAATTTACTGTATGACTGAATTTGTGCACTTATCTTAGCCTGTGAATATGCTACAATGCTCTGCACTTGTAGCGTACAACAGAACATTACACAGAATTCTTTATATGCGTCTTCCAACCTGTCTACTGGCATTTTTTGTATAGCCTACTGTACATCGTAGCAGATGCTGAAAGGCTGGTGCTACCTGTCACTGGTTAAATTCATAAACGAACAGATTGTCAATTGTCTTATGACAAATGCTATTGTTGATGGCGCATTTGTATTGCCCACCACAGACTTTGTAGGTCATTGACTTTATTCTGAAATGTGTATACATTATTAATATAGGCTACTCTAGTAATATCCAATTATTGTAATAAAGTAGGCTAATAATGCAATATTGTCCAAGGTATTGGGTTGACAGTGGGCCAGAGTCATTTGCTGTTATTTATTACATTCCTTATGAATGAGTTGAGTTGGCTACATTGTAATACAATATGGACTCCCCATAGCGGACATTGGATTCCCTCGTTTCAAAACGAGCCCCCTCTTTTAAGAGAAAAATAAAGAATTGTTTGTTTTGAATATTTATTATTGATGACCACATAAAACAACATTTCTGGTGCTGTAATTGTCTTGTGTTTAATGTCTAAACAGAAAATCCTCCTGCTTTCCTGTTAATTTTTTTCTTTCTTAATTATACCTTTGATTCCAATAGAGGGTCTGACCATCTGGGCTACATATGTTAGTGCTCCCATGTGTACCTATGTATTACCACTGTAAACTATGTATTCCCCTCTTTGCCTGCAATGGACAGAGAACCTAGTCCAGAATACTGAATTCTGGCCTAAAGTATTCTGTATGTTAACTGTATAATATCTATATACCCTCTGCATAATAGATATTGGGTATATAATCATATTTTTATACATCCTTTGCATCTGGAAAATCTATTCTGTTTTCTGTTGCATATTTGTCATAGAGCAACTCAGTGTGGTGATGATGTTCTCTCTATTTTGGATGTTTTCCCCAAATACATTTTAGATCAAGTAGAACAAACATTTCTGAGTGTAGACTACATGCACAGGCGCAGGACACACACACACACACACACACACACACACACACACACCACACACACACACACACACACACACACACACACACACACACACACACACACACACACACACACAAACACAAACACATCACACACACACAGAGTTTCCAGTGTACCACTCATACAAATTGAATTTATGCCGAAGCAAATTGTCCTTTCATATCTTGTCTCCTGTACAGTACAGATAGGGTTGTCATCCCTACTGTAACTCTGCAGTAGGGCAGGGTTTCCCAAACTTGGGTGCACATTTTGGTTTTTGCCCTAGCACTATACCGGTGATTAAATAATCAAAGCTTGATGATGAATCGGTTATTTGAATCAGCTAGTGCTAGGGCATTAACCAAAACCTGCACCCAAAGGGGCCCCAGGACCGAGTTTGGGAAACCCTCCGCAGTAGGACTTTTCTATTTGAGGATCTTGCATGTATTTAAGAGTTTTTTCTACTCCTCTCTCTCTCTCTCCTCTCTCTCTCTCTCTCTCTCTCTCTCTCTCTCTCTCTTCTCTCTCTCTCTCTCTCTCCTCTCTCTCTCTCTCTCTCTCTCTCTCTCTCTCTCTCTCTCTCTCTCTCTCTCTCTCTCTCTCTCTCTCTCCTCTCTCTCTCTTCTCTCTCTCTCTCTCTCTCTCTCTCTCTCTCTCTCTCTCTTCTCTCTCTCTCTCTCTCTCTCTCCTCTCTCTCTCTCTCTCTCTCTCTCTCTCTCTCTCTCTCTCCTCTCTCTCTCTCTCTCTCTCTCTCTCTCTCTCTTCTCTCTCTCTCTCTCTCTCTCTCTCTCTCTCTCTCTCTCTCTCTCTCTCTCTCTCTCTCTCTCTCTCTCTCCTCATCTCTCTCTCTCTCTCTCTCTCTTCTTCTCTCTCTCTCTCCTCTCCTCTCTCTCTTCTCTCTCTCTCTCTCTCTCTCTCTTCGCCGCGCACGCAGTGTGAACCTCCCCTATCCAAAAGACCCTATTAACTTCAATTTGGGGAAATGTTTACTGTATAGGCGATGCATTTCCTTCTTGTTTTGACCTTTTGGGATTATTTGTGTATTGATATTGTATTACTGCACTATAGGAACTAGAAATACAAGCATTTCGCTGCACCTGCTGCAACATCTGCAAATCTGTGTACGCAACCAATAAAATTGGATTTAATTTGTTACATACGGTACATCTCTGATCTTGTCAATATCAGATAAAACAAATAATACTTAATCTTATCATCATAGTAGTACATTTGAGTATATATCATACTTTTATGTTTCTACTTTACAGACATACATGTAGTTTTCAAAATCTGTAGTAGACTAACCGGTTTACATGTAAAATCTATAGGTTTATCAAACATTTAAGTGATCATAAATTAAGAGCAGTCGCATTAAGTAACAGTAAAATGTATTTTAACAAAAGATAAAAGAATCATATCAAAAGTAATGTGCGCATTGCATTATGAAAGGCAATTACTTTATATGAAAATGTATTGCAATGCGAAACATGTATTTCTAGATGATACACTGATTTAAGTTGGGTGAAAAATGTACTGTATGATTTTGTGTTGTACTTAGTCAATTAAAAATGTACTTAGTGTTTTGAAACAACTGCCTTTTTGATGGTCTGTTTGGAGTTTTGTACTAAGAGTGGTGAAAATGTGCCATATACTTGTGAAAATTGCACAAAAAAAGTGATTAAAAAAAAACCTGTAACTTCCACACTGGACCAAATCTGAACTTATCATAGACTTATGTCTCACAAGTTTGGATAGCACAGGACAGTAGACTACAGTACAGTGAGTAAAGAACAGAATAGTACTGTACAATATAGCACAGTACTGAGTACAGAACTGTACAGATAGTAGAGCACAGTAGACTACAGTACAACACAATAAAGTACACTACAATATAGTACAGTGAGTAGAGCACAGTAGAGTACAGTCAAATACAGTAGTACAGTACAATACTGTACAGTAAAGAAAAGTAGAGTATAGTACAGTAGAGTACAGAATATTCTACTGTACTCTACTGTACTGAACTAAATCGACTTTACTTAACTGTACTGAACTCTACCCTACTCTGCTCTGCTGTGCTGTATTGTACTGCACTCTACTCTACTGTGCTGCACTGTGTCAAAACTTGTGAAACATGAGGAGAATGACGTTCATATCTATAATTATGCATTTCTGTAGTACAGATCAGGGACCCATGATGTAATTCTGTTACCATCATTCCGTTACCGGGTGTAAATCCAATTCACTTACTGTAGTTCAATAACCAAAATAGATTTTTTCAAACTCAAGGTGCCGTGTCCTAGCTGACACCCCATTCTTTCTGCAGACATCTCTGAATCTTAATTCACATAAACACCTGAGAGACATTTGACCGTAATTCCTTTACCAAAGTTTGCATTTGCACAGTTCTACCAAGAAATGTGTTTTTGTACATTTTTCAGTGGACATTGTTAAATGTAGTCCTTGTGCATTTTTTTTACAAATTTAACTAGGTAAGTCAGTTAAGAACATATTCTTATTTTCAATGACAGCCTAGGAGCAGTGGGTTAACTGCCTTGTTCAGGGGCAGAATGACAGATTTTTTCACGTGTCAGCTCAGGGATTCGATCTAGTAACCTTTCAGTTACTAGTCCAACACTCTAACCACTAGGCTACCTGCACCCCAAAGAGTTGAGAGTTGCATAGAGTATGGTTTGTTAAAATCAAAGTTTTTTGGGGCATAATTCAATTTCCGTAGAATTGCCAAGCACTTATAGCTACAGGCTTACTGTGTCGTAGGTGTTGAATGAAGATATATAGCTGAGGCTTAAACACTCATCATCTCTGCCTCCTTTTTACACTTACTGCGTCTCAAATGTCACCCTATTGCCTATACAGTATAGTGCACTTCTCTTGACCAGAGCCCAATGGGCCCTGGTCAAAATTGGTGCACTATAACGGGAATAGGGTTCCATTTGGGACGCACACATTGGTTTTCAGAGCTGAGTGTCTTTAAGGGCTTTATAAACGGGCCCAGCCGCTTGGACTCCCACATACCATTCTCCACTCTAACCAACCAGGAGCAAAGCTCAGAGAGAGAAAGTTTGCTTGGCAGCCGCAGAGACACTTGACACTCGTACACACAAATGGAAGTCGTTTCGTGTCAAAGCTGTAACAGTGGAGTTTTGAGTTTTGCTGAAAGATGGTAATGTTTGCTTTCGCGGTGTGTGTCGGGCCCTATGAACAACCCGGAGCCGGTTAAACTGCAGTTATTTTTCTGTTGTTGACGTTTGTGTTCGGGGGAGTCGAGAAGCAAGTTCAGAGAGTGACGTTTAATAATAAATAGCACAAGGAACAAAACAAGAAACACGAGTAGCGTACAGACATGAAACAACGGAACATAAACAATAACGCCTAGGGAAAGAACCAAAGGGAGTGACATATATAGGGAAGGTAATCAGGCAGTTGATTGAGTCCGGGTGAGTCTGATGAGGCGCTGATGCGGGTAAAGATAGTGACAGGTGTGCGTAATAATGAGCAGCCTGACGACCTCGAGTGCTGGAGAGGGAGTATACGTGACTGTATCCCCTCCTTGACACTCGGCTCCAGCCGCAGGACACCAACCAGAGGGACGGTCCCGAGGACCAGGAACTGGTTGCTTATGGTGAGGCGCGGGAACCTGTTGAACCGGCTGAGGCACGGGAACCTGACTAGGATCCCTTGCTTGCTTTCTACTATCTCTCTTGTGTCTTTGTGTGTTTAGACCTGCCTGCCTTGGAGTTCACTTCACAGACTTTAAAAGCGAACTTGGAATGACACCTCTACTCACACAAAACGACTGGCCTCATCAGGCTGCGTTCAGAACAACAGTTCACCTGCGTCCGAAGCTCCGAACACTCTCTGCTCCATTCGGAACACGACTCTACCATACCCAAGACAAGTCCCCGCTCTTTCTTTCTCAAAGACACGAGCGATGGATTCATTTTTGACCAATACTGCTGCCCTTCTACTAGTTGGGTTTTTATCTTCGACTGCTTCCAGACAGTTCGACACTGGTAAGTTGATCAGAAACTTATTCGGCTGTTGTTTCTTCTCCCAGTGTGTGTCTTTATCCAACACGTCTGCTAGAAGAAGCCTTTAAAAGTTACGAGGTACGCTGCGTACTTTTTTGAGCCACCTGAGAATTTCCTCCCAAGACACTCAATGGAAAGATTAGGCTATTGGTGTGAAATTTTTTGCGAATTGAAATTACTGTATGACTGAATTTGAATACAATGTGGTGCACTTATCATAGCCTGTGAATATGCTACAATGCTCTGCACTTGTAGCGTACAACACAACATTACACATAATTATTTCTATGCCTCTCCCGACCTTTCTACTGGCATGTTTTGTATAGCCTACTGTACATCGTAGCAGATGCTGAAAGGCTGGTGCTACCTGTCACTGGTTAAATTCATAAACGAACAGATTGTCCATTTTCTTATGACAAATGCTATTGTTGATGGTGCATTTGTATTGCCCACCACAGACGTTGTAGGCATTGACTTTATTCTGAAATGTGTAAACATTTTAATATAGGCTACCCTAGTAATATCCAATCATTGTAATAAAGTAGGCTAATAATGCAATATTGTCCAAGGTATTGGGTTGACAGTGGGCCAGAGTCTTTGGCTGTTATTTATTTCATTCCTTATGAATGGGTTGAGTTGGCCACATTGTAATACAATGTGGACTCCCCACAGTGACACCTGGATTCCCTCCTTCCAGAATATGAACTTGAAGCCTTCCTTGTTATACACAGTCAGACGCTGAGACATCGACATGCCAACTTCAATTTATCTTCCGTATTCAGACTGAAAAACATAAATTAACACTGAAGAGAAATTACGCAAATACCATGCAACTGTATTCTTGTATTATGTTAAAAAAAAAAAAATGCCCATTTTCTCCCCAATTTCATTGGTAGTTACAGTCTTGTCTCATCGCTGCAACTCCCGTACGGACTCGAGAGAGGCGAAGGTCAAGACCCATGCGTCCTCCGAAACACAACCCAACCAAGCCAAGCTGCACTGCTTCTTGACACAATGCCCACTTAACCCGGAAGCTAGCCGCACCAATGTGTCGGAGGAAACACCGTACACCTGGCCATCATGTCTGGAGTCGCTAGTGTGCAATGGGACAAGGACATCCCTACCGGCCAAGCCCTCCGATAACCCGGACGACGCTGGGCCAATTGTGTACCACCACGTGAGTCTCCCGGTCGCGGCCGTCTGCGACAAGCCTGGACTTTAACCCAGAATCTCTAGTGGCACAGCAATGCGACGCAGTGCCATAGACCACTGTGCCACTCGGGAGGTCTTGACCTCCCCTTTTTAAGAGAAAAATAAAGAATTTGTTTCATTTGAATATTTAATAATTATTAACACATAAACCAACATTTCTGATGCTGTATTTTGTCTTGTGTTTAATGTCTAAACAGAAAATCCTCCTGCTTTCCTGTTAATTTTTTTCTTTCTTAATTATACCTTTGATTCCAATGAGAGGTCTGACCATCTGGGCTACATACTGTATATTAGTGCTCCCATGTGTACCTATGTATTACCACTGTAAACTATGGTATTCCCCCTCTTTGCCTGCAATGGACAGAGAGCCCTAGTCCACAATACTGAATTCTGGCCTAAAGTATTCTGTATGTTAACTGTATAATATCTATATACCCTCTGCATAATAGATATTGGGTATATAATCTTATAACATCCTTTGCATCTGGAAAATCTATTCTGTTTTCTGTTGCATATTTGTCATAGAACTCAGTGTGCTGATGATGTTCTCTCTATTTTGGATGTTTTCCCCAAATACATTTTAGATCAAGTAGAACAAACATTTCTGAGTGTAGACAACATGCACAGGCGCAGGCACACACACACACACACACCACACACACACACACACACACACCACACACACACACACACACACCAACACACACACACACACACACACACACCACACACACACACACACACAACAACACACACACAACACACACACACACACACACACACACACACACACACACACACACAGACACAACTTTCCCCTTGTGCCACTCATACAAATTGAATTCATCCCGAAGCAAATTGTCCTTTTATATCTTGTCTCCTGTACAGTACAGATAGGGTTGTCATCCCTACTGTAACTATGCAGTAGGGCAAGGTTTCCCAAACTTGGGTGCACATTTTGTTTTTTACCCTAGCACTATACTGGTGATTCAAATAATCAAAGCTTGATGATGAATCGGTTATTTGAATCAGCTGTGTAGTGCTAGGGCATTAACCAAAACCTGCACCCAAAGGGGCCCCAGGACCGAGTTTGGGAAACCCTGCAGTAGGACTTTTCCATCGAAAAGATCCATGAGCACCGACATGGGAAGTTTATAGGAGCATATCAAATTAAGAGTCTATATAAAAGGCATAGATGCATTTTTCTACCATTATCCATCTTAAAAATTAGGCTTAAGTAAAGGCTTGGATTTCTGGATAAACAGATGGAAACGGGGTCTTAGAAAACATCTACCAGAAAAATTCTTTAAAGGTTTTCAGAAATACAACAAAACAAAACAAAAATCATAACTGCAAGGCCAGCTGAATATCTTTGAGTCCATGTATGGCCATACCCGTTGCCGACAGGTGTATAAAATTGACAAACATTGGCAGTAGAATGGCCCGTACTGAAGAGTTCAGTGATTTTCAATGTGGAACTGTTATTTGATGCTACCTTTCCATCAAGTCAGTTCATCAAATTTCAGCCCTGCTAGAGCTCCCCCAGTCAACTGTAAGTGCTGTTATTGTGAAGTGGAAATGTCTAGGTGCAACAACGTCTCAGCCACGAAGTGGTAGGCTCCACAAGCTCACAGAACGGGACCGCTGAGTGCTGAAATCGTCTGTCCTCGGTTGCAACACTAATTACCAAGTCGGGAGCTTCATGAAATGGGTTTCCATGGCCGAGCAGCCTCACACAAGCCTAAGATCACCATGCTTAATGCCAAGCGTTGGCTGGAGTGGTGTAGAGCTTGCTGCCATTGGACTCTGGAGCAGTGGAAACGTGTTCTCTGGAGTGATGAATCACGCTTCATCATCTGGCAGTCTGGCGGATGAATCTGGGTTTGGCGGGTGCCAGGAGAACACCACCTGCCCGAATGCATAATGGTCTGGTGCTGTGTTTTTATGGTTCGGGCTAGGCCCCTTAGTTCTAGTGAAGGAAAACCTTAACGCTAAAGCGTACAATGACATTCTAGACAATTCTGTGCTTCCAACTTTGTGTCAACACTTTGGGGAAGGCCCTCTCCTGTTTGAGAATGACAATGCCCCAGTGCACAAAGCGAGGTCCATACAGAAGTGGTTTGTCAAGATTGGTGTGGAAGAACTTGACTGGCCTGCACAGAGCCCTGGCCTCAACCCCCTCGAACACCTTTGAAATGAATTGGAGCGCCAACTGCGAGCCAGGCCTAATCGCCTAACATCAGTGCCCAACTTCACTAATGCTCTTCAGTCCCCACAGCAATGTTCCAACATCTAGTGGAAAGCCTTCCCAGAAGAGTAGAGGCTGTTATAGCAGCAACGTGGGGACCAACTATATATTAATGCCCATAATTTTGAAAGAGATGTTTGACGAGCAGGTGTCCACATACCTTTGGCCATGTAGTGTATTTTTCTGCATAACATCATTAGGCTTGGACGGTTTACTGTTGAAATTTAACCCTAACCCTTGCAGGGGTGCATGCTACGCCACTGTCTATGACTATACGTTATAGTTATACTTATAGTTATACTTATCGTTAATGAGCTCGAGGAGAACAGAGGAGTTGATTCTGATTCGATAACCCTCACAGCTATCCTCCAATCACAACAATTATTCAAATATTGTAACTCTTCACTTTTTTCTTCTTCACAGAACAGGTTGGTATCCGGTTGCTAAGCAACTGTTTTTTGTTTGTACATGCAAAACCAGTCTGTCAAAATTTGTAAGTGCTAGCTCATGTCTAAATTCTCAAACTAAATATATACTGCAATTCCAACCACAAAATTTAAGCCTCAAAATACAACAACTTGCCTAGCTAACAGCTACATATTTGTTTTTTACTTTGTTATAATTCGAATTCTGTTTTTGAGGCTCCACATGTTGTCATGGAAAATATGAATATTATTTCCAACAACCAACTCCACCTGCATATAGAACGTGGAGGCCAGTCTCTTTGGCAATGAAATTTATTTWAAAAAATGTATTTAAACTTTATTTAACTAGGCAAGGCAGTTAAAAACACATTCTTATTTACAATGACGGCCTATCCCGGCTAAACCCAGTCGACGCTGGCCCAATTGTGCGCCGCCCTATGGGACTCCCAATCACAGCCAGATGTGATTCAGCATGGATTTGAATCAGGGACTGTAGTGATGCCTCTTGCACCGAGATGCAATGCCTTAGACCACTGCGCCACTCGGGAGTGACAAAGATTGAAATGTTAGCTAAAAAGAGTGGTACCCAGACTAGAGACATTCAATCCCCTCCTGAATCAAGATCCCTGTTGCCATTGCTTTGTGAGTCCCAAATAATATATAAAATAACACCCCTTGTGTGCACTTCCGGTAATACCGTAGGTGTAGGTGTTTGACGAAGGAATATCTGAGGAAAAAGGGAAGGCAACTGAACTGTCAAAAATAAGGCCTGGTGAAAACATGATGTGGTTATCCAGGCAGGATACTAGGGGCGAAATGTCATGGCGTTTGGAAATGATTGAACAGGAGAGAGCGTTAGGTTTGCCATTACTTATCTCGTGCTGTGAAGTAGTCTCTGTAGTGACGTAGAGATGCGCGATCTAACTTGTAAGACGGGGCTAATGTGACATGTCAGGAGTGTTCTCTGTTCAGAGAGAGCATCCTACTTGCCCTCATATGAAGCAACGGCGTGACGTTCTGACGTAAACTGCATTCAGATGGAAATCATATCAAGGAGAGGAGTTTGGATTAGTGTCAATGTGTATGGTGTGTGGAGTATATGTGCTTGTGCTCCTCTGTGTGTACGTGTGTGTGTGTGTATGCTAGCCTAGCGGTTAAGACCGTTGGACCAAATCCCAGAGCCGGCAAGGTGAGTTATCCCCCGACAGCAACTGCTCCCCAGGCGCTGATGACATGGACGTCGACTAAGGCAGCCACCCTCTCCTCTTTGATTCAGAGGGGGTTGGGTTAAATGTGGAAGACACACATTTTGGTTGAATGCATTCAGTAGTGCAACTGACTAGGTATCCCCTTTCCCTCCCTTCTATCTTTGCTTTATTGAGGGCTATCCAGAAACAGCTTCAGGCAGCTACCACCCGTTAGACTCTTTATTCCCCTCTTTGACTTTGAACCAGTGCAGTGGGGAAGAGGAGTGAGGAGAGTGAGTGTCTAGTGATGGATTTCCTTCCAGTCCAGACTGACTCCCCTAGCTGTCTCTGTGCTACACTGACGGTGAGCAGCAGAATTTGGCAACCAAATGGCTTTCTCCTGCTACCTACGTCTACCATATCTGGCAACGTGACCCCTCACTCCTGCTCCGACTCCTACTCCGACTCCTGATGTGTCCGGCAACCTCACCACTCTCTTGCTCTCCCCTGCTCCTGCTCCGAGACCCATTCTGGGCCAGCTTAACAGCAGAACACAGCCTAGTTCACAGAGCCTGCACTCTGTCAGGAGCATCGCAGAGCAGACAGCCAGATACATTACTGGCCTGGAGAGGAGCTGTGTGTGTTGTGTTAGTGTGTGTGCGTGTGTGTGTGGCCAACAGCGCACAGTGTGGTAACTGATAAACGGTCCTCGCTGGGTTGTAACTGTTTGTGTAATGTTTTTTTCTCCCACTCTGGCAAGCAAGCTACAAAACAGACACAGATTAATGGGCTTTTGTGATGACTTCTCAAGTTTCTGGCTCAAGTTGTGTGCGCTTGCGTGTGTAGGTATATGTACAGGCCAGATCAGACGTAGAGGCATGGCCTAGGCCCTAAGACATTCATAAACTCCCCATGTTCCTGCTCAGGTTTTAAAGGGGTCACCACGCAACGCTAAGACCCGGGGGTCTCATGTCCTCACCCCTGACTCCCCTTTCCCCATAGTCTCTCTCCCTCCATCCCCCGTCTCCCTCCTCTCTCCCCCGTCCAGCCCAAGTGTTGCTTCCTCTCCCCCCTCTCGCCCGTCTCTCTACCCCTCTCTCCTACTTTCTCTCTCCCCCTCATCCATCTTCTCCTCCATCCCTTTCGCTCTCTACCCCCCTACAGCCCAGGTGTTGCCTCACCCCCCATCCCTTCACTCTTCCCTGGGTCTGTCTCTAGTTAGGTCCCTCTCTCTCTTCCTCTCGTAACTGCCGCCCATGCGTCATATGTTTTGACTGGGTTATGTCACAGTTTGCGTCCCGACTGACTGTTTGACTAGGATGGGGGTGGGACTGAGGTTGTATGCATCCCAAATGGCAGCCTGTTCCCTATGTAGTGCAGTAGATCTGACCAGGACCCATAGGGAATAGGGTGCCATTTGGGACATAGCCGATTTTTTTGATTTTGGATTGGAGATGTTTGATATGAGTCTGGAAGGAGAGTTTGCAGTCTAGCCAGACACCTAGGTACTTATAGATGTCCACATATTCTAGGTCGGAACCGTCCAGGGTGGTGATGCTAGTCGGGCGTGCGGGTGCAGGCAGCGAACGGTTGAAAAGCATGCATTTGGTTTTACTAGCTTAGAGCAATTGGAGGCCACGGAAGGAGTGTTGTGGCATGAGCTCGTTTGGAGGTTAGATAGCACAGTGTCCAAGGAAGGGCCGGAAGTATATAGAATGGTGTCGTCTGCGTAGAGGTGGATCAGGGAATCGCCCGCAGCAAGAGCAACATCATTGATGTATACAGAGAAAAGAGTCGGCCCGAGAATTGAACCTGTGGTACCCCATAGAGACTGCCAGAGGACCGGACAACATGCCCTCGATTGACACACTGAACTCTGTCTGCAAAGTAGTTGGTGAACCAGGCAAGGCAGTCATTAGAAAAACGAGGCTACTGAGTCTGCCGATAAGAATATGGTGATTGACAGAGTCGAAAGCCTTGGCCAGGTCGATGAAGACGGCTGCATAGTAATGTCTTTATCGATGGCGGTTATGATGCGTTAGTACCTTGAGCGTGGCTGAGGTGCACCCGTGACCGGCTCGGAAACGGATTGCACAGCGGAGAAGGTACGGTGGGTTCGAGATGGTCAGTGATCTGTTTGTTGACTTGGCTTTCGAAGACCTTAGATATGCAGGGCAGGATGGATATAGGTCTGTAACAGTTTGGGTCCAGGGTGTCTCCCCTTTGAAGAGGGGGATGACCGCGGGCAGTTTCCAATCCTTGGGGATCTCAGATGATACGAAGGAGAGGTTGAAAGGCTGGTAATAGGAGGTCGACAATGGCGGCGGACAGTTTCAGAAATAGGGGGTCCAGATTGTCAAGCCCAGCTGATTTGTATGGGTCCAGGTTTTCCAGCTCTTTCAGAACATCTGCTATCTGGATTTGGGTAAAGGAGAAGCTGGGGAGGCTTGGGCGAGTAGCAGCGGGGGGGCGGGGCTGTTGGCAAGGTTGGAGTCGCCAGGGGAAGGCATGGCCAGCCATTGAGAAATGCTTGTTGAAGTCTTCGATTAACGGATTTATCGGTGGTGACCGTGTTACTGCCTCAGTGCAGTGGGCAGCTGGGAGGAGGTCTCTTGTTCTCCATGGACTTTACAGTATCCAGAACTTTTTGGAGTTAGAGCTACAGGATGCGAATTTCTGCTTGAAAAAGCTGGCCTTTGCTTTCTGACTGACTGCGTGTAATTGGGTTCCTGACTTCCCTGAACAGTTGCATATCGCGGGGCTCTTCATGCTATTGCAGTTCGCCACAGGATGTTTTTGTGCTGGTCGAGGGCAGATAGGTCTGAGTGAACCAAGGGCTATATCTGTTCTTGGTTTCTGCCATTTTTTGAACGGAGCATGCTTGTCTAATATTGGTGAGGAAGTAATTTAAAGAATGACCAGGCATCCTCAATCTGACGGGATCGAGGTCACTATCCTTCCAGGGTACCGGGCCAGGTCGATTAGAAAGCCTGCTCGCAGGAAGTGTTTTAGGGAGCGTTTTCAGTATGAGGGGGGTGCGTTGACCGCGGACCGTGGCGGATACAGGCACATGAGGCAGTGATCGCTGAGATTGATTGAAGACAGCAGAGGTGTATTTGGGAGGGCAGGTTGTCAGGATAATGTCTATTGGAGGGTGGATGTTACGGATTTAGGGTGTACCTGGTGGTTCCTTGATGATTTGTGTGTGAGATTGAGAGGCATCAAGCTTGGATTGTGGACTGCGGGGTGTTAAGCATATCCCGAGTTAGGTACCTAAGAAACAAACTCTTGAAGCTAGATGGGGAGCGATCAATTCCACAGAGTGGGTTGGTGCAGCAGCTGGAGCTGGAGGGGGTCGGTAGCAGGCGGCAACAGTGAGAGACTTATTTCTCGAGAAGATTAATTTTATAAAATTAGCAGTTCGAACTGTTTGGGCATAGACCGTGGAAAGTAATGACAGAACTCCTCTGGCAAGGCATTCTCTGCAGTAGATTGCAACTCCTCCCCTTTGGCAGTTCATCTTGACGGAAAGTGTTATAGTTGGGTATGAAATCTCAGAATTTTTGTGGCCTTGCTAAGCAGGATTCGGACAGGCAAGGATCATCAGATGGCAGAGTGTGCTAAAGCGGGAGTAAGGAAACTTAGGAGGAGGCTTTGATGTGAGCATTATGAGCGCAAGGCTTTTTGGATCGCAGAAGTCAACAAATGGGGTGACTGGGGACATGCAGGGCCTGGGTTTACCTCCACATCACCCGAGGAACAGAGGAGTAGTAGGATGAGGGGTGCGGCAAGGCTATCAAAACTGGTCGCTAGAGCGTTGGGACACAAGAATAAAAAGGAGCAGATTATGGGCGTGGTAGAATAGATTCGGGCATAATGTGCAGACAGGGGTATGGAGGGGCGGGTACAGCGGAGGCAAGCCAGGCACTGGGTGATGATAAGAGAGGTTGTATCTCTGGACATGCTGGTCTCAATGGGTGAGGTCACCGCATGTGGAGGGTGGACAAAGGGGTATCAGAGGTACGGGAGAGTGAACTACAGGGTCCATTGAAAAAAACAATGATATGAAAATAGCCTGAACAACAGTATGCAAGGCATATTGAATTTGAGAGAGACATACAATAAGGATAAAGTGATTGCAGGTTTGATTGGGAAGCTAGCTAAAACAACAGGTAAGATAACAGCAGCAATCAGGGTGCTAGTCTAACACAGCAACAACAGGTAAAAATGGCGACGACTAGGCAGAGAGGTCGGATTAACTACACACAATCCTGAGTTAAAGCACAGAGCGACAGATAAAACACAAATAAACAGAATGGAGTGCCGTGAATTAATGGACAGTCAAGCATGCATCAGCTATGTAGCCAAGTGATCATAGTGTCCAGGGGCAGCCGTAGATGGAGCAGGGAGGCCTCCACTAAGCTAGCACGCGGCGTTTAAAGTTAGTAGCCCGGGGGTGGTCTGCTCAGACGGAGGGGTCTGCTCAGACGTGGTGTGTCGACAGAGAATCCAAGCCAGATGGCGATGGCGAAGAGAGGTTGTGATTGTAGAATTGTGTTTGCTAACTGGTGCTAGCTTCGTGGGCAGTGGCGCTAGCTGCGCTAGCCGCAAGCTAGCTGTGAGGATCAGAAGCAGTGGCTCAGGGATTACGGCAGGAATCCGGCGTTGTTGTCGAGAGACAGTCCGATGCTGTAAATTGGTGAGTAATATCCAGGCTAATAACAGGGCTGGTGTCTGTGCAAGAAGGTAAAAGCTACTAGCAGCGGCAAATAAATGGCTAAATTAGCTTGTAGCTGGTATTGTAGCCCAAGAATTCGCTGGTAGACCTCTTCAGCTAGCCGGCAGATGGGCCTAGCTCGAGCTAGCTCAAGGCTAACTGGTGCTTGCTTCGGGACAGAGGTGTTAGCCAGTAGTAGCCACTCGGTTGCAGCTAGCTAGCTGTGATGATACGGTGTAATTGTCCAGAGCTTGCGTCAGGAATCGGTGATGTGGTAGAGAAAAAGCAGTCCTATATGCTCTGGGTTGATTATCGCGCTTGCAGACTGGCAGGTATTGGCCCGGTATGAAGCTGGCTGTGTCCGAGTTGAGGGTGAAGACCGCAGCAGTGGCTAAGACTACTAGCTAGTACTAGTTATCTGGCTAGCTTCTGATTGGGGTTACGGTTCTAAAGTATAAAAATAGCAGGTCCGTACCACATTGGGTGAGGCGGATGTAGGAATGTTAATTCAGTTCCTAGATGGGAAAGTGAAATTAAAATATATACGAAATGTATACGAAAAATACGAAGACTATTTACTATTTACTATTTACAGCGACAGGACAATACAAACACACGTCCGACTGCTACGCATCTTGGATTCAAAAAAATGATGGGGCTGTAGGGGCTGGGTCCTCTTTGAGATAACAGTGAGACCCTCGGGGGATATGTGACCATGTGTTGGCAGGAGGATGGAGGGTAGAGATAGAGAGGTGATGAGAAGACGGGGGGGGGGGGGGGGGGTTTAGGCTGCTGGAACGTATGTGTGTCTGTGACTCCGTGCACACGTGCGTATGTGTGTTTTAACACCATATTGCTCAGCACAGGGAGTGTCAGTGGGTATAGGCTTCATATGTGGCCCTTGTGGTCCTTTTTTAGTTTTTTTGGGCCACTCTAAACTCTTCGCCATGGATGGGCTTCAGTGCACAGACACTGGTGAACACTAAATGTATGTGGAGCGGGTGTGGTGCGTGTGTGTGTGTGGTGTGTGGTGTGTGTGTTGTGTGTGTGTGTGTGTGTGTGTGTTGTGTGTGTGTGTGTGTGTGTGTGTGTGTGTGTGTGTGTGTGTGTGGTGTGTGTGTTGTGTGTTGTGGTGTGTGTGTGTGTGGTGTGTGTGTGTGGTGTGTGTGTGTGTGTGTGTGTGTGTGTGTGGCGCGCGTGTGTGTGTTTGTGCGCCTCTCGTCTCCTTCCTCTCCTCTCCTATGTATAATCAGTGCATACCCCGGCCCATATGTTCCCCTCATAAGTCTCTGATGGAACGCCAGAAGATGTTCACTTCAACAGGGAAACATAACACACGAACTAAACTAACACCAATATGTTTCCAGATAGAAGTCCGGTAGTCTCCAGTCATGCGGTGTTTGTTTACAAGCACACAACAAAGAGAGACCTGAGCCTTTTATCACTGTTGTGCAGCACGTGTACAGCAGGTGATGAAGTTACAGTATGGAATTCACAACTAAATGTTTGCCAGGTAGATATCTTATGAAGTTAATTCTAAAATGTGCTAAGTGCTCTGCAGTTGTTAATCTGTTTTGCAAATTAAATTTTTGCAAAATCAAGCTTCGCTTAGTAACAGCAGAGAATCCCCTTCTGGATCAATAGCTCTGTTGTGTAATATTTGTTTTGTGCGTGCAGCAAACTGCGAGTAGCATTTTTGAGTTACTTGTATAACTTTATGAGCCTGGGATGTCTGTCCTGCGAATAGTTTAGGTCAGAGACTATATGAAATGTTCGCAATGCACTCGTTAGCATTTAGTTAGCATTCTCTACGAGATTTTACATGTACTTGTTAGCATTGCTAGCCTTCGGATTACAGCGGTTTGAAAAAAGAGCCCCATTTGTTCAGTGCTGATATTACCGAATATCCCAAGATGGCACAAGGTCAGTATGAAGGTATGACAATCTGGATACCGCCCAAGCCTAGCTGGCACACCGCAGTGAGAGATCAGGCTGGGCATTACTAGCAGCTTAGTACTATAATATGCTAGGATCTACTTGCTATCCTATCCCTAGCCTATCTTGTTGTCTCATGCGCTACACTAGTGGAATCAGGCTGTCAGTGCTGTTAGCAATCCTAACAATGTGTTTGCATGAATGGAGACAGAAGGATTGGGGCTTGGAGAGGTTGTGTTAGGACTTCTGAAAGGCAAAGAGTTTAAGGGTGGAGAAGGAGAAGGAGGAAGAGAAGAGAGACATGGGATATGGAGAGATGTATAGAAACAGAGAGAGGGAGACGGAGACAGAGCAGATATTATAGTGAAAGAGAGAGAGAATATGAGTGCTCCCTATTTGCCTACATTCCCAGTACTCTGCAGCATGCCCTGACTTGCGACGGCTGCCCGAAGTTCAGTGGAATACTCATATTTATTTGGCTGAAAGTGAGTTCAGTCTGGCTGGAAGTAGGAAACATACGAAAAAGCTAACTTTGGTCTGTGTTATGTGGCTTAGCGTCCGGCCGCTGGCCCAGTAGCTACTTCCTGTTGACCCCTGGGTGGTGCCCTGCAGAGGTCAGGTTACGGCCGACGCCCTGGGACAGGCTACCATTGCAGCCACAGACCCAGACGGACGGAGCCTTATTGTACACTGTCCTGATTAGGATTATTATTACTATTATTACCAAGCCTGAGTCTAGACTAGCTGTAGCTGTGAATGTTTTTTTTGTCATGTTCCTCCGAGGATTTCAAAGGCTTCTGTGTGTTTGATCAGGAGCCCTTTTTCAGTCTCTGTCTGTCTGTCTGTCTGTCTGTCTGTCTGTCTGTCTGTCTGTCTGTCTGTCTGTCTGTCTGTCTGTCTGTCTGTCTGTCTGTTGATATGAGTCTGGAAGGAGAGTTTGCAGTCTAGCCAGACACTAGGTACTTATAGATGTCACATATTTAGGTGGACACGTCCAGGGTGGTGATGCTAGTCGGGCGTGCGGGTGCAGGCAGCGAAACGTTGATAAAGCATGCATTTGGTTTACTACGTTTAAGAGCAGTTTGGACGGCCACGGAAGGAGTGTTGTATGCGATTGAGCTCGTTTGGAGGTTAGATAGCAAAGTGTTCAAAGGAAGGGCGGAAGTATATAGAATGGTGTCCGTCTGCGTAGAGTTGATCAGGGAACGCCCGCAGCAAGAGCAACATCATTTGAGTATACAGAGAAAAAGTCGGCCCGAGAATTGAACCTGTGGACTACCCATAGAGACTGCCAGAGACCGGACAACATGCGCCCGATTTGACACACTGAACTCTGTCTGCAAAGTAGTTGGTGACCAGGCAGGCAGTCTATTAGAAAAACCGAGGCTACTAGACGTCTGCGATAAAATATGGTGATTGACAGAGTCGAAAGCCTTGGCCAGGTCGATGAAGACGTGCATAGTAATGTCTTTATCGAATGGCGTTATGATATGTCGTTTAGTACTTGAGCGTGGCTGAGGTGCACCGTGACGGCTCGGAAACGAGATTGCACAGCGGAGAAGGTACGGTGGGATTCGAGATGGTCAGTGATCTGTTTGTTGACTTGGCTTTCGAAGACTTAGATAGGCAGGGCAGGATGGATTAGTTCTGTAACGTTTGGGTCCAGGGTGTTCCCCCTTTGAAGAGGGGGATGACGCCGGCAGCTTTCCCAATCCTTGGGGATCTCAGAATGCAGAAGGAGAGGTTGAACAGGCTGGTAATAGGAGGTGCGACAATGGCGGCGGACAGTTTCAGAATAGGGGGTCCAGATTGTCAAGCCCAGCTGATTTGTATGGGTCAGGTTTTCCAGCTCTTCAGAACATCTGCTATCTGGATTTGGGTAAAGAGAAGCTGGGAGGCTTGGGCGAGTAGCAGCGAGGGGGGGGCGGGCTGTTGGCAAGTTGGAGTGCCAGGAGGAAGGCATGGCCAGCATTGAGGAAATGCTTGTTGAAGTCTTCGATTATCACGGATTTTCGGTGGTGACCGTGTTACTAGCCTCAGTGAGTGGGCAGCTGGGAGGGAGGCTCTTGTTTCTCATGGACTTTACAGTATCCCAGAACTTTTGGAGTTAGAGTCTACAGGATGCGAATTTCTGCTTGAAAAAGCTGCCTTTGCTTTCCTGACTGACTGCGTGTATTGGTTCCTGACTTCCCTGAACAGTTGCATATCGCGGGGGCTCTTCGATGCTATTGCGTTCGCCACAGGATGTTTTTGTGCTGGTCGAGGGCAGTACAGTTGGAGTGAACAAGGGCTATATCTGTTCTTGGTTCTGCATTTTTTGAACGGAGCTGCTTGTCTAATATGGTGGGAAGTACATTTAAAGAATGCCCAGGCTCCTACAATGACGGGATGAGGTCAATATCCTTCCAGGGTACCGGCCAGGTCGATTAGAAAGGCCTGCTCGAGAAGTGTTTAGGGAGCGTTTGACAGTGATGAGGGTGGTCTGTTTGACCGCGGACCCGTGGCGGATACAGGCAATGAGGCAGTGATGCTGAGATCTTGATTGAAGACAGCAGAGGTGTATTTGGAGGGCAGGTTGGTCAGGATAATGTCTATTAGGGTCCGATGTTTACGGATTTAGGGTTGTACCTTGGTGGTTCCTTGATGATTTTGTGTGAGATTGGGGCATCAAGCTGGATTGTAGGACTGCGGGGTGTTAAGCATATCCCAGTTTAGGTCATACAGAAACAAACTCTGAAGCTAGATGGGGACGATCAATTCACAGATGGTGTCCAGGGCACAGCTGGGAGTCTGAGGGGGTCGTAGCAGGCGGCAACAGTGAGAGCTTATTTCTCGAGAGATTAATTTTATAAAATTAGAAGTTCAGAATGTTTGGGCATAGAGCTGGAAAGTAATGACAGAACTTTTGCAGGCTTTCTTGCAGTAGATTGCAATCCCTCCCCTTTGGCAGTTTCTATCTTGACGGAAAGTTTATAGTTGGGTATGGAAATTCAGAATTTTTGTGGCCTTCCTAAGCCAGGATTCGGACACGGCAAGGACATCAGGATTGGCAGAGTGTGCTAAAGCGGTGAGTAAGGCAAACTTAGGGAGGAGGCTTCTGATGTTGACATGTATAGGCAAGGCTTTTTCGATCGCAGAAGTCAACAAATGAGGGTGACTGGGGACATGCAGGGCCTGGGTTTACCTCCACATCACCGAGGAACGAGGGAGTAGTAGGATGAGGTGCGGCTAAAGGCTATCAAACTGGTCGCCTAGAGCGTTGGGGACAAAGAATAAAAGGAGCAGATTTATGGCGTGGTAGAATAGATCTGGCATAATGTGCAGACAGGGTATGGAGGGGCGCGGGTACGACGGAGGCAAGCCAGGCACTGGGTGATGATAAGGAGGTTGTATCTCTGGACATGCTGGTCTCAATGGGTGAGTAGTCACGCATGTGTGGAGGGTGGGACAAAGGGGGTATCAGAGGTACGGAGAGTGGAACTACAGGTCCATTGCAAACCAAAACAATGATAATGAAAACTAGCCTGAACAACAGTATGCAAGCATATTGATATTTGAGAGAGACATACAATAAGGCATAAAGTGATTGCGGTCTTGATTGGAGAGCTAGCTAAAACACAGGTAAGATAACAGCAGCAATAACAGGGTGCTAGTCTAACACAGCAACAACAGGTAAAATATGGCGACGACTAGGCAGAGAGGGTCGGATTAACTACACACAGATCCTGAGTTAAAGCACAGAGCGACAGATAAAAACACAAATAAACAGAATGAGGTGCCGTAATTAATGGACATCAAGCATGCATAGCTATGTAGCCAAGTGATCATAGTGTCCAGGGGCAGCCGTAGATGGAGCAGGGAGGCCTCCACTAAGCTAGCACGCGGCGTTTAAAGTTAGTAGCCCGGGGGTGGTCTGCTCAGACGGAGGGGGTCTGCTCAGACGTGTCGTGTCGACAGAGAATCCAAGCCAGATGGGATGGGAAAGAGAGGTTGTGAATTGTAGAATTGTGTTTGCTAACTGGTGCTAGCTTCGTGGCAGTGCGCTAGCTGCCGAGCCGCAAGCTAGCTGTGAGATCAGAAGCAGTGGCTCAGGGATTACGGCAGGAATCCGGCGTTGTTGTCGAGAGACAGTCCGATGCTGGTAAATTGTGAGTAATATCCAGGCTAATAAAGGGCTGGTGTGCTGTGCAGAAGGTAAAAGCTACTAGCAGCGGCAAATAAAATGGCTAAATTAGCTTGTAGCTGGTATTTGTAGCCAAGAATTCGCTGGTAGACCTCTTCAGCTAGCGGCAGATGGGCCTAGCTCGAGGCTAGTCAAGGCTAACTGGTGCTTGCTTCGGGACAGAGGTGTTAGCCAGTAGTAGCCACTCGGTTGCAGCTAGCTAGCTGTGATGATACGGTGTAATTGTCCAGAGCTTGCGTCAGGAATCGGTGATGTGGTAGAGAAAAGCAGTCCTATATGCTCTGGGTTGATATCGCGCTTGCAGACTGGCAGGTATTGGCCGGTATTGAAGCTGGCTGTGTCCGAGTTGAGGGTGAAGACCGCAGCAGTGCTAACTACTACTAGCTAGTAGCTAGTTATCTGGCTAGCTTCTGATTGGGGTTACGGTTCTAAAGTATAAAAATAGCAGGTCCGTACACATTGGGTGAGGCGGAATGTAGGAATGTATATTCAGTCTAGATGGAAAGTGAAATATAAAATATATACGAATGTATACGAAAAATACGAAGACTATTTACTTATTTACTATTTAACAGCGACAGGACAATACAAACACACGTCCGACGCTACGCCCACTTGGATTCAAAAAAAATGATGGGGCTGTAGGGGCTGGGTCCTCTTTGAGGAAAACAGTGAGACCCTCGGGGGGATATGTGACCATGTGTTGGCAGGAGGATGGAGGGATAGAGATAGAGAGGTAGATGGAGACAGACGGGGGGGGGGGGGGGGTTTTAGGCTGCTGGAACGTATGTGTGTGCCTGTGACTCCGTGCACACGTGCGTATGTGTGTGTTTAACCCATATTGCTCAGCACAGGGAGTGTCAGTGGGTTATAGGCTTCATATGTGCCCTTGTGGTCCTTTTTTAGTTTTTTGGGCCACTCTAAACTCTTCCCCATGGATGGGCTTCAGTGCAGGCAGACCACTGGTGAACCACTAAATGTATGTGGAGCCGGTGGTGTGCGTGTGTGTGTGTGTGTGTGTGGTGTGTGTGTGTGTGTGTGTGTGTGTGTGTGTGTGTGTGTGTGTGTGTGTGTGTGTGTGTGTGTGTGTGTGTGTGTGTGTGTGTGGTTGGTGTGGTGGTGTGTGTGTGTGTGTGTGTGTGTGTGTGTGTGTGTGTGTGTGTGTGTGCGCGCGTGTGTGTTGTGCGCCTCTCGTTCCTTCCTCTCCTCTCCTAGTATAATCAGTGCATACCCCGGCCCATATGTTCCCCTCATAAGTCTCTGATGGAGCGAAGATGTTCACTTCAACAGGGAAACATAACCCACGAACTAAACTAACACCAATATGTTTCCAGATAGAAGTCGGTAGTCTCCAGTCATGCGGTGTTTGTTTACAAGCACACAACAAAGAGAGACCTGAGCCTTTTATCATCATGTTGTGCAGCAGTGTACAGCAGGTGATGAAGTTACAGTATGGAATTCAACAACTAATGTTTGCCAGGTAGATATCTTATGAATTAATTCTAAATGTGCTAAGTGTCTGCAGTTGTTAATCTGTTTGCAAATTAAATTTTTGCAAAATCAAGCTTCGCTTAGTAACAGCAGAGATCCCCTTCTGGATCATAGCTGTTCTGTTGTGTAATATTTGTTTTGTGCGTGCAGCAAACTGCGAGTAGCATTTTTGAGTTACTTGTATAACTTTATGAGCCTGGGATGTCTGTCTGCGAATGTATTTAGGTCAGAGACTATATGAAATGTCTGCAATGCCCTCGTTAGCATTTAGTTAGCATTCTCTACGAGATTTTACATGTACTGTTAGCATTGCTAGCCTTCGGATTACAGCGGTTTGAAAAAAGAGCCCATTTGTCAGTGCTGATATTACCGAATATCCCAAGATGGCACAAGGTCAGTATGAAGGTATGACAATCTGGATACCGCCAAGCCTAGCTGGCCACCGCAGTGAGAGATCAGGCTGGGCATTACTAGCAGCTTAGTACTATAATATGCTAGGATCTACTTGCTATCCTATCCTAGCCTATCTTGTTGTCTCATGCGCTACACTAGTGGAATCAGGCTGTCAGTGCGTTAGCAATCCTAACAATGTGTTTGCATGAATGGAGACAGAAGATTGGGGCTTGGAGAGGTTGTGTTAGGACTTCTGAAAGGCAAAGAGTTTAGGGTGGAGAAGGAGAAGGAGGAAGAGAAGAGAGACATGGAAATTGGAGAGATGTATAGAAACAGAGAGAGGGAGACGGAGACAGAGCAGAATATTAATGTGAAAGAGAGAGAGAAATATGAGTGCTCCCTATTTGCCTACATTCCAGTACTCTGCAGCATGCCCTGACTTGCGACGGCTGCCCGAAGTTCAGTGGAATACTCATATTTTATTTGGCTGAAAGTGAGTTCAGTCTGGCTGGAAGTAGGAAAATATACGAAAAGCTAACTTTTGGTCTGTGTTATGTGGCTTAGCGTCCGGCCGCTGGCCCAGTAGCTACTTCCTGTTGACCCTCTGGGTGGTGCCCTGCAGAGGTCAGGTTACGGCCGACGCCCTGGGACAGGCTACCATTGCAGCCACAGACCCAGACGGACGGAGCCTTATTGTACACTGTCCTGATTAGGATTATTATTACTATTATTACCAAGCCTGAGTCTAGACTAGCTGTAGCTGTGAATGTTTTTTTTGTCATGTTCCTCCGAGGATTTCAAAGGCTTCTGTGTGTTTGATCAGGAGCCTTTTTCAGTTTGTCTGTCTGTCTGTCTGTCTGTCTGTCTGTCTGTCTGTCTGTCTGTCTGTCTGTCTTGTGTCTGTTGTCTGTCTGTCTGTCTGTCGGTCTGGCTGGCTGGCTGGCTGGCTGGCTGGCTGGCTGGCTGGCTGGCTGGCTGCTCTACTCTGTCTGTCTGTGCTGTCTCTACTTCTGTCTGTCTGTCTGTCTCTACTTCAGTCTGTGTCTGTCTGTTCTCACTTCTGTCTGTTCTGTCTGTCTCTCTATCTTCTGTGTCTGTCTGTCTGTCTCTACTTCTGTCTGTGTCTGTCTGTCTGTCTCTACTTCTGTCTGTTGTCTGTCTGTCTGTCTCTACTTTCTGTCTGTGTCTGTGTGTCTGTCTCTACTTCTTGTTCTTGTCTGTCTGTCTTGGTCTGTCTGCTACTTCTGTCTGTCTGTCTGTGTCTGTCTGTCTCTACTTCTGTCTGTCGTGTCTGTGTCTGTCTGTCTCTACTCTCCTGTCTGTCTGTCTGTGTTGTCTGTCTCTGCTCA
>NC_036855.1:40293788-40313122 GCF_002910315.2 Salvelinus sp. IW2-2015 | reverse complement strand
CTACTTCTGTCCTGTGTCTTCTGTCTGTCTTCTACTTCTGTCTGTGTCTGTCTGTCTGTCTCTACTTCTGTCTGTGTCTGTCTGTCTGTCTCTACTTCTGTCTGTGTCTGTCTGTCTGCTGTCTCTACTTTGTCTGTCTGTCTCTGTCTGTCCTCTACTTCTGTCTGTCCTGTCCTGTCTGTCTGTCTGCTCTAACTTCTGTCTGGCTTCCTTGTCCGTCCTGTCTTACTCTTCTGTCTGTCTGTCTGTGTCTGTCTGTCTCTACTTCTTTCTTTCTCTCATTCTCTCTCTCTCTCTGTTATTCTCTGTTCGTACTCCTTTCCATCTCTTTCTCTTTCACCTTGTGCAAGCCACCCCTGTCATCTTCTCATGTGTCAGAAAGTCTCTGCAAGTTTCTTTCTCTACCGCCCTTCCTCCCTCTTTCTTTCCCTCCCCGCCCCGTGTCAGAGTCAGATTCGCTTTCTGCCAGAGGCCCTGTCCCGTCTCATCTCTGAAAGTCAGAGACACTTCGTCGGATGAGGAGGCGAATGGGGCAGCTATCCTCTCTCTAGGTAGTAGATTGGGGACATGACAGATGTGGTGAATATGTAAAGCGTGTTGTGAGAAGAGAGAAAAGAAAGAGGGCCCCAAACAAGGTGGTTTTATGTTCACTGTGTCACTCAGTCTGGCCTGATCCGGCAAGGCAGCTCTCTCCTCTGCTCACACTCCTCTTCTCCTTTCTCCTCTTCTCCTCTACACAGAATTAAGCTGTCAAGCATCTGCTTGGCTCAACACTCTGTGTGTTTTTGTGTGTGTGCGCACGTGCATGTGTGTGTGTGTCCAATGCTCAACTGCCAAGACTGGAGGACATAAACAATGTTTCGGTGGTGGGAGTGTATTCGCTGTTCTTTTTTCTGTCTGCTGCCAGCTATGACTTTTCTTGGGACATTTTTGTGTTAAACGTAGGTCAAGATCAATCAGGGATGTTTTGTGCCTGGACATGTCCAATTTCAACTGTACTTCACTGTCCTGACCCTTTAGAACTTTATCTATACTGTTGTTGCGCGATACATCAACATCTCTGCACTGCATTCTCTCTTTCATTTCTCTCTCCCTCTCTTCCTCTCTCTCTTCCTCTCTCTCTCTCTTCCTCTCTCTCTCTCTTCCTCTCTCTCTCTATCTTCTCTCTCTTTTTCCTCTCCCTCTATCTCTGCCATTATCTCTCTCTCTCTCTCTCTCTCTCTCTCTCTCTCTCTCTCTCTCATCATCTCTCTCGTCTTCTCTCTTCCACTCCTCCTCCATCCCTCTCTTATTTGAATGCCATTATGCAGCGTTTGTCACCTCATCGGCCCAGTCTTCTTATGTACCTTGACATTTGCTTAAGCATTAGGAGCCTCTCCTCTCATTTCCCACTGACATTCTCTCCGGGCCCCGCCAATCCCTATGGGTCCTGGTCAAAAGTAGTGCGCAATGTAGGGAATAGGGTTCCATTTGCAACACAGCCTATGTTTCAGGCCATCAAACTGAACACACTTCGAGACGTGGCGTACGCAGCGCAGGGTAAATGCAGATACGCAAAGAACAGTAATGGCATTACATATAGCACCATACATGCCCCGTGCTTTCAGAAAATTCTATCAACTCTCTACAGCAAACAATTGTTTTTCCTTATTGAAATGCAATTTTATTCATCTGAATGGAATTTTAAAGTACGTTTGGTTAGGATTGGAAGCCCCTGAAGGGAAGTGTGTTTCGATGCATTGGAGAATTACACAAAATAATGAGTTTTTGTGTCTATGCTTTTGGATTCATATAATGAGTTGAAATCAAAATGCATTGTTATCAGCTGTGGGCGTGTAGATATGAAGAGAACACACATTGCTATTCTAACGGTGTCAGTGCTCTGATAGGTCGCTGTTAGTAATGTATTCCGATTCTTCCTAGTGTGTCAGGCTAAAAAGAACCAAGTTCAAGTTATGTGAGACACTGTGGTTCTATATTCCCGGTAAAACCCCAAAACCAATTGTGTTTGCTTTGCTTGCTTCCCCTTTTAGAATACTATTAAAAAAGATTTCATATAGTTGTGTTATTAAGGTAAAATGAACTGTTTACTTTTCTCTCCGGTGTGAACGTATAACATGGTTCCAACATCATAACCCACTAGAGATTGGGAGCTTGTTCAAAGTAATCACCAGACCTGCACCGAATCCCAACCATGTATTTCTGTGGTGTCACATACAGTTCCAGTTTTGAGGGCCGAAAACCAATCACACATTGTCAGGATATAGAATTGCAATTGCTACTGTGTGTGAGACTGAGGCATGACCTGTTTGTGTCTGTGTTTGCCTATGCGCGTGCATGTGTGTGTGTGTGTGTGGGGGGGCATGACCTGTCCTGTAAACTCCAGTCTTTTTATACAAGGGTTGTGTTTGGTCCTCAGCCGGTAACCACTGAGGTCTCTGGTTTGCATCCAAAATGGCACCCTAACCATACAAGTGCTCTACTTTTGACCAGAGCTCTATGGACCCTGGTCAAATGTAGTGTGCTATATTAGGAATAGGGTGCGATTTGGGACGTAGCTTGCTCTCTGTTCCAGCTCTGCTGCTGAGGAATGACAGGCTCAGCCTCTCTAAATACACACACACACACACACACACACACACACACACACACACACACACACACACACACACACACCAAATGAAATCCCAGGCTCTCTAAATAAATGGAGAGCAATTTCCCTCCAGCAGAGGCCAGTGCCTCGGCTTGGCTTGGCTTGATCTAGGTCCAGCAGGCATTTTGCGGCCCGAAGAAGCAAATTGTCGCCTTTCCCCTCCTGCAGATGCAGGAAACACCCACTGACATTGGACAGCAGGGATCTGTGGACAGGCCAAGTGGACAGGGATAAGTAGTAGACAGGACATGGGAGATAACAAGACAATGTCTGGACATCTGGACAACATAGGGAGTGGACACAGCTAAATGGACAGGATACAGATGTGAACAAGGCAAGGAGAGTACAGGACAGACAGGGAGTTGACATAGTAGTGGATTGGACACAGAAGTGTGCGAGGCAAGGCATAACAAGGACAGGGAGAGGACACCACTGAGTACACTGAACATAGACATGACTTAGCTAAGTGGACTAGTCAGAGTTAAGTGGATTGTAGGACGGGGGATTGCATTGCAATATCTATATCTATCTACTGAATCAAAGTTGTGTGGGAACTCAACAGAAACAATGATTTATGTAAGTGATTAAACCTTGGAGAACCACACGAACATCTTGGTTCCAGGACCTTGTTTTACGACCCAGGTTTTACCCTGTAAGCCGTTTAGCTGTGAACCAGTCATATCCCATTGCAGCGCATTGAAGCTCTTTGAATGTGGCTGAAACTCAATGGGTTTGAAACCTGACCTGACAGGACAAGAGGCCTTGATTTAGCTAGCTGTCTGTCTGCCTCCCTAATGGCATCCTATTCCCTACACAGTACCTTTGACCAGAGCCCTATATGGACCCTGGTCAAAAGTAGTGCACTATAGGGAATAGGGTACCATTTGGGACACATCCCCTGTGTTCTTGAGGTGAATACATCCAACCTCTCTGAGATGAACAACAAGTTGGTTGAACGTGTGTGTGTGTGTGTGTGTGTGTGTGTGTGTGTGTTTTGTGTGTGTGTGTGTGTGTGGTGTGTGTGTGTGTGGTGTGTGTGTGTGTGTGTGTGTGTGTGTGTGTGTGTGGTGTGTGTGTGTGTGTGTGTGTGTGTGTGTGTGTGTGTGTGTTGTGTGTCTGTGTTTCCAAATACCCCAGCTGCCCAGCAGACAGTTTATGTGGCACCATCACCATTCCCAGCGTCGACCGAGCACTGGCCGAGCAACCAGGGGCGGTCACACACGGCCGATGCCATGAAACTAGATCCTCAATAGATCCATGTAATGGATCCTCATTCTCAGGCATGGTAGTGGGACTGGGATGCCCTCTCTCTACCTTAGACCGGAGACATCTGATTCTCTGTGCAGAGGACCTTCCTAGAGCCACACAGACCACAGTGAAACATACACTCACACACAAACCACAGTGAAACATACACTCACACACAAACCACAGTGATAAGGATTCACTTTCACAAGTCAGGACCAGACATTGGAGATGGCCTGGTAAACACACAAAAGAAAGGGGGCTAAAAGGCTGGTGATGATCCCTGATTTAGTTCCTTGTTGTGTTTAGGGTTGCAAAGGGAGGGTATAATACTGGAAACTTTCCAAGTTTATCTTTCAAGGATTTTATGTAATCTATCACATGACATCTAGTGGCCCTTTTGGGTACTTCAGATTATCACAGGTATCTGTAATTACCTCTGGCCCTCTGTGTGGCCTTATCACATGTGAAATAATTCAATAGGATGATTTTTAAATAAAACATTTAATGACAAAGCTGTAAAACATTATCCTACATATAAACCATCAATTTAGTGAATTCCATTGGTGTTTAATATGAGTCTCTCAAATTGAAATATTCTTTATATTTTTTACACACTTATTTATTTGACTATGTCAATATGTGCAGTTGAAGTCGGAAGTTTACATACACTTAGGTTGGAGTCACAAATTTCTATAGTTTTGGCAAGTCGGTTAGGACATCTACTTTGTGCATGTAATTGTTTACAGACAGATTATTTCAGATAGGGTACTTCAGATTATCACAGGTATCTGTAATCTGGGTCAGAAGTTTACATACACTAAGTTGACTGTGCCTTTAATAAACAGCTTGGAAAATTCCTGAAAATTATGTCATGGCTTTAGAAGCTTCTGATAGGCCAATTGACAAAATTTTAGTCAATTGGAGGTGTACCTGTGGATGTATTTCAAGGCCTACCTTCAAACTCGGTGCCTCTTTGCTTGACATCATGGGAAAATCAAAAGAAATCTCTCAAGACTTCATCCTTGGGAGCAATTGCCAAACGCCTGAAGGTACCACGCTCATCTGTACAAACAATAGTACACAAGTAGAAACACCATGGGACCACGCAGCCGTCATACCGCTCAGGAATTCTGTCTCCTAGAGATTAACGTACTTTGGTGCAAAAAGTGCAAATCAACCTTGTGAAGATGTTGGAGGAAACAGTTACAAAAGTATCTATATCCACAGTAAAACGAGTCCTATATCGAGATAACCTGAAAGGCCGCTCGGCAAGGAGGAAGCCACTGCTCCAAAACCGCCATAAAATAGCCAGACTACAGTTTGCAACTGCACATGGGGACAAAGATCGTACTTTTTGGAGAAATGTCCTCTGGTCTGATGAAACAAAAATAGAACTGTTTGGCCATAATGACCATCGTTATGTTTGGAGGAAAAGGGGGAGGCTTGCAAACCGAAGAACAACATCCCAACCGTGAAGCACGGGGATGGCATCATCATGTTGTGGGGGTGCTTTGCTGCAGGAGGGACTGGTGCACTTCACAAAATAGATGGCATCATGAGGATGGGAAATGATGTGGATATATTGAAGCAACATCTCAAGACATCAGTCAGGAAGTTAAAGCTTGGTCGTAAATGGGTCTTCCAAATGGACAATGACCCCAAGCATACTTTAAGGACAACAAAGTCAAGGTATTGGAGTGGCCATCACAAATCCTATAGAAACTTTGTGGGCAGAACTGAAAAAGCGTGTGCGAGCAAGGAGGCCTACAAACCTGACTCAGTTACACAAGCTCTGTTATGAGGAATGGGCCAAAATTCACCCAACTTATTGTGGGAAGCTTGTGGAAGGCTACCCGAAACATTTGACCCAAGTTAAACAATTTAAAGGCAATGCTACCAAATACTAATTGAGTGTATGTAAACTTCTGACCCACTGGGAATGTGATGAAAGAAATAAAAGCTGAAATAAAGAATTCTCGCTACTATTATTCTGACATTTCACATTCTTAAAATAAAGTGGTGATCCTAACTGACCTAAGACATGGAATTTTTACTAGAATGAAATGTCAGGAATTGTGAAAAACTGAGTTTAAATGTATTTGGCTAAAGTGTATGTAAATTTACGACTTCAATTGTATTGTTTGTAAAAAAAATTGGCGTCAAACTGTTGGCAGTTGTGAAAAAAAGTCAGTAGTTATAAGAGTTGTAGAGTTAATAGAAAATAATGCCATTGTTGATTAGGTGCTTTTTCATGAATTAGGCTATTTTCTCTTGAACCATATGTTCTGTCTACTGGAAACTCATGGACAATATGGACACAGAAAAAAATAAAAATACTATGTATGAATCCATTTTTTAAAGTTACGCAAATATAAATGACCAATGTTATGATAGATTGCCATAGATTTTCTGTTAATTTCCCAGATTAGATTCCGATAACTGGTAAATTACCGGTAGTTTTGCAACCCTAGTTGTGTGGCAGCTTTTGTGCATTGGTTTTTGTGTCCTGGTGTTGTGTGTTTTGTTCACGGATTATCTGTCGGTCTTTTGTCCTTTTAATATGGTGGTATTGCACCCTTCGCTCGTTGGCTGACCGGGGCAATCAGGAAGATAAAACATCAGGCATTAAACGCATTTAGAGAAAATCAAAGAAATCAAAGTACAGATGAATGTGTTTTGTTGTGGTCCTTTTTAGAAAATGCTTCAGATAAGGGGGAATTTAGTGTGGAGAGAGATAAGAGTGACATTTCGGACTGCTCTCTCACCATCATAGCAAAGAGCCCCAGTTTCTCTCGTTTTTTCTCAGATCCAATTGGAGTAGAAGTATATGTGACGATGCAGTCGGAGGAATGCAGAAGGGACAGCCAAGACTTCCATCTGTAGTTTACAAAGAGAGATCGGCAAAACAAACATGCGGGGCCTTTTCTGATGTGCTTGCCACTCACACTCTACTAGCTCCATGCTGCTAGAAAAGAGTCATTGGAGGCAGATGGGGCATGTTTGTGTTCCACATGGACCCGCTGCTCCCAAAACACTCTGAGGAAACGTTCTAAAACTAATAGTTCTCGAACTAGGAACACTAAGTTCTAGAACTATGGAGCTATAGGAACACTCAGTTCTAAAACTATGGAGCTAGAAAAACTGAGTTCTAGGACCATGGATCTAGAAATTCTCTAAGTTCTAGAACTATGGAGCTAGGGAAACTCTGAGTTCTACATGGCTCTAGAATTCTCAAGGTTTCTTAAGTGCAGCTATGAAGGGCAGTCTATGTAATGTTGTCATCTGCCCAAAGGGTGAACAAAATCCAATGTTGGTCTGTTCCAATTACGCCTAATCAAAACACATGGCTCAAAGCCTTCCTTAGTCGTTTTGATCAAATTATGTCAAATTTCCAGCCGGCACTTCATCCCACTTCTGATCTCATCTGAAGAACAATTATTCCAAAGTAAGTCCATTGGCTATAGAACTCACAAGCTGATTTTATATTATCTCACTGTGTCGAGCAGGTTGGCGCTTGGCCGGCTGGTGCTCGGCCGGCTGTTGGGTTATGGGAGATGTTCCAATCATTGCTACCCAGAATGCCAAGCTGGCATTATTACTATCCTTACTACTTCCACTTCGGGTCTCAAACTGTCAAACTTCTTACGACAACATATTGGGAAGTTCACCGTAATTCTCTCTTTCCCCCTTCGGTTTTGCGTGGTTAAATTAAATCCTCATTGCTTCTCTTTCATTCTACATCAATAACATTCTTATAATATTGCTTATTAATATCTGTATTAGTGTTATCGTTACATGTTCTTGAGGAAACAGTAGTGCTCAGCGATTACTGCGTTTTGAGGTCGTTTTGGTTTGATTATATAAAAATAAAACCTTTTCGGGTTTAGATWTTTTTTTTTTTACATTAAATGCACTATGCATAATGTGGGTTGAATGCGGTAACAACACAGAATAAAACAATTAATAAACGTCCCATGATGGTAGTGACTGCGCATTACTGTTTGTCACTTATTAACCATAGTTTATTCACATTACTTTTATAAAATATTTCAGGTGTTGTGTATATTACATTTGTTTTATTTGATGACTTTATTATTTCATTCCCAGTCATCTCATCTTTATAGAGCTGCTGCTTATGCTGTCTGACAAAATCACTATTTTAGTAGTTCTTCAAAGTAAATAAGGCATACTTTTATGACTGCTGAATGCCAGTTATCAATCACTTAGATCAGGTAGAGATACCTCGCGAAGCAGCTGCTCTATCCCTCTCAATTGTGTATTATTCTGTCTCTTTTATGTAGCAGGCTAAAAGAAACATAGATCGGACAAGTAAGCGTGCGATGGATTACAGTCATTGTAGTTAATTACCACGTTTTCAGCACTAAACTACGTAGAATATTGACCTGTTGGAAACTACAGCTCCCTACTACATCGCACAGTTCGGGCTTGATTTGATTTACCTCTACAGAAAGTGAGCAATGTGCACATTGAGCTCACAGAAAATTGAATTCAAATAATTCAACAGATGTTGGTCAATTAGTTCTTTAAAATCTGAAAAATAACCAAAATGCCGGGTAATCGCTCAGCACTAGAACAGAATACCAGAAAGGAAGAACAAAAGTTAATTTCTCTATTACTGTTGCATGCATAATATACAGTACCAGTCAAACGTTTGGACACACCTACTCATTTAAGGGTTTTTCTTTATTTGTACTATTTTCTTAATAGTGAAGACATCAAAACTATAAAATAACACATATGGAATCATGTAGTAACAAGTAACCAAAAAAAGTGTTTAACAAATCAAAATAGATTTTATATTTGAGATTCTTCAAAGTAGCCACCCTTTGCCTCGATGACAGCTTCATGAGGTAGTCACCTGGAATGCATTTCAATTAACAGGTGTGCCTTGTTAAAAGTTAATTTGCTTTCCTTCTTAATGGGTTTGAGCCAATCCGCTGTGTTGTGACAAGGTAGGGGTGGTATACAGAAGATAGCCCTATTTGGTAAAAGATCAAGTCCATATTATGGCAAGAACAGCTCAAATAAGCAAAGAGATATGACAGTCCATCATTACTTTAAGACATTAAGGTCAGTCAATCTGGAACATTTCAAGGACTTTGAAAGTTTCTTCAAGTACAGTCACAAAAACCATCAAGCGCTATGATGAAACTGGCTCTCATGAGGACCGCCATAGGAAAGGAAGACCCAGAGTTACCTCTGCTGCAGAGGATAAGTTCATTAGCTTCACAGTTCATGTAACAGACACATGTCAACTGTTCAGAGGAGACTGTGTGAATCAGGTCTTCATGGTCGAATTGCTGCAAAGAAACCACTACTAAAGGTCACCAATAATAAGAAGAGACTTGCTTGGGCCAAGAAACACGAGCAATGGACATTAGACCGGTGGAAATCTGTCCTTTGGTTTGATGAGTCCAAATTTGAGATTTTTAGTTCCAAAAGCCGTGTCTTTGTGAGACGCAATGTAGGTGAATGGATTATCTCCGCATGTGTGGTTCCCACCGTGAAGCATAGAGGAGGTGTGATGGTGTGGGGGTGCTTTGCTGGTGACACTGTCTGTGAGTTGTTTAGAATTCAAGGCACACTTAATCAGCATGGCTACCACAGCATTCTGCAGTGATACGCCATCCCATCTGGTTTGCGCTTAGTGGGACAATCATTTGTTTTTCAACAGGACAATGACCCAACACACCTCCAGGCTGTGTAAGGGCTATTTGACCAAGACGGAGAGTAATGGAGTGCTGCATCAGATGACCTGGCCTCCACAATCAGCCGACCTTAACCCAATTGAGATGGTTTGGGATAAATTGGACCTCAGAGTGAAGAAAAAGCAGCCAACAACTGCTCAGCATATGTGGGGACTCCAAGACTGCTGGAAAAGCATTCCTCATGAAACTGGTTGGGAAAATGGCAAGAGTGTGCAAAGCTGTCATCAAGGCAAAGGGTGGCTACTTTGAATAATCTCATATATAAAATATATTTTGATTTGTTTAACGCTTTTCTGGTTACTACATGATTCCATATGTGTTATTTCAGAGTTTTGATGTCTTCGCTATTATTCCACAATGTAGAAAATAGTAAAAATGAAGAAAAAAAACTTGAATGAGTAGGTGTGTCCAAACTTTTGACTGGTACTGTAAGTGATTAAATAGTTTTTTGAGAGCACTTGAATGCCAGGTCACACTTGACTCACCTCAGTTCAGGCCCTCTATTTATCCTCCCAGTCCGGCCCCATCTTCCCTTGGGCCTGTAATCACGCAGGGGCCCAGAAAGAGAGAGGAAAGGAGAGGGAGAGAGAGAGAGAGGGAGATGAGGGAGAAAAGAGAGAGAGGTGAGGAGGGGGTCTTTGTTTTGAAACACACCTGTTTTCGATCGTCCTGTTTGTGCTCATGTTGGCTGGCATGTCTGGTATGTTAATTACATGTGGTTTGGGGTAAGGAGGCTCTGGCTTTGAGCTGTTTGAGGGGCATGTGTGTGCAGCTATTAGCCTCGCTCTGTTCTCTCTCTCTTTCACTCACTCACTTCACTCACTTAGTTAAATAAAGGTTAGATTAAAAAAATTTAAAGTAACATGCTCGCTCTCTCTCTTTGTGAGGTGTGTTCGCGATGTAGCAGTGAGGCTTTGGCTAGTGTAAGAGGGGTTTGGGGGATCACTGGAGATAGATGAAAGTGTCTCTGACAGGGAGGAAGGATTGTTGAAGTTCACAAAGATGCTTGTAGGACCTCACATTTTRCGATACACATTCAACCTCATGGATCAATGTGTTTGCATTTTTACTGTAACATTTTATTGTTTGAAGCTAATGACGCATTCACTTGCTGAGTGTTTTTTTGCTTTCATTCAGAATACCAGGAAATTAACAACAAGTCACCCTAGTGTTCTGTACTGTAGATACCACAGGCTTACAGTTAAGCAATAAGGCCCGAGGGGGTGTGGCATATGGCCAATATACCATGGCCAAGGGCTGTTCTTAAGCAAGACGCAACGTGGGGACAGCCCTTAGCCGTATACCATATTGGCCATATACCACAAACCCCCGAGGTGCCTTATTGCTATTATAAACTGGTTACCAATGTGATTAGAGCAGTAAAAATATATATTTTTGTCATACACATAGTATACGGTCTGATATACCATGGCTGTCAGCTAATCAGCGTTCAGGGCTCAAACCACCCAGTATATAATAAATGTTTTAGCACAATGATTGCTGCCTTTGAAAGTCTGGAACACGCTGGTCAGCCTAGATTAGAATGACTGACACACACACAGTGGGCGGACATCCTTTGGGGAATTACACTGGCAGTACAGTCAAGAGTGGGTGAGAATAAATGAATGACATGGGCACAATGACATACTCCACTGGGAAGTTGGAACAATGCAGTCTGTGTGTCTGGGCTGCCCCCGTCCTCCACATCGGATGCAACTTAAAACACTGTCGCCACCGCTGCTCGGCTGATTAAAATTGCACCCGTCTGAAGAGTAGTAGGAGAGAGAAGTGAGGGAGAGAGGAGAGAGGGAAGGGAGCGAGAGAGAGAGAGAGAAGGCGGAAGAAAAGGACAGAGAGAGAGAGAGAGGGAGTAAAGGAATGCTGTGGTTATTAGAGACAGATTAATGCATGTTCTGTCACTGTATCTGCGTATCACACATATCTGAGGCTGCCTCTGAAATGGCACCCTATTCCCTATATAGTGCACCCCTATGTGCCCTGGTCAAAAGTAGTGCACTATGAAGGGAATAGGGTGCCATTTTGGGATGTAGCCTGAGTGTTAGTTAGTGTAGGGATAATTTTACTCCTTCTTTTTTTATATATAAAAAGAAGGGAATAGGAGAAGAATAGAGGAAGAGAAGAAGAGATGAGAAAACCCCAATGCAGTGCTTGAACAGACTTTCGCAACAGTGGGCCGTCATGTCCCATATCACAGCCATAGATCCCAAAGCTAGCCAATCCCCGATAGTACTAAGAACCCATATGCTTGTGTGTGCGTGTGTTTGTGTTTGTGTGTTCATTACCTTCCTTCCCAGCAGAAGACAAATTAAACAGGCTCGGTTTTTTCTCTCTCTAAGCCCTACATTGGTTGTTTGTTTGCTGGTATAGGGGCCCAGCACGTAACTGCACCACAGAGCTCATCTGGAATGGCATTTGGAGCTCTGAGCTGAGGCCTGGCTGGTCTGGTGTAGGTTAGCTAGGCGCTTGCTAGCTTTGTCTTTGTTTGCTGTACATTTTTTATGAGCCTTGGCTTGGTGGGTCATAACATAACAATAGGAAATCAAGTCAACCAAGTGTTACTTCACTGGAGCAACATGGAGAGAAGGAGGGTTTTGAAGAAAGCAGTTCGAACAATAAATAAAGAGTTTTCTATCTCTAGCGTTTTTGTGCTCTGCCACTACTTCTCCTGTTGTTTCTCTTTGGTACACTCCTTTTGTTTCATTCTCACTTCCTCATTTTTTTATTCTCTCTTATCTCTCATCCTATCTCTCTGTTTTTCTCTTTCCCATTGACTCTTTCTTTCATCGTGTCTTCTTTGCTCTCTGTGCACCCGCCTAATTTACGGTTTGGTTTATGATTTCAGATGGATCTTTCCTAAACACCCTAATAGTGTACCTTGGAACGCACAGAGCAACTTTACTGAGCCTCTCTCTCTCTCTCCCTCCCTCCCTCCTGCTCTGTCCTGTGGCCTCATTTATAAAAATGTTCTTAGATTTATACTTGAACTTAGTCGTAAGATCATTACCGACAGTGTGCTTACTTTCGATTCATAAAAGATACTGAGCATAAAAAACCTTGCTTACGAAGGTTCTAAGAAGCCCATTTGTAACTTACGCACCTGTGATCTATAAATCTCAAATTAACTTAAAATTGATGGCACCTGAATGTGCTTTACAGGCTGACTACACTGCTCGCATTGCAAAATACATTTTGAAATCTGTTATTCAATTATTGCACCCACACTGCTCTTACGCGCCAATGAGCGTCTGCATTGCCAAGGGCTAAAATAGAAGTCAGTTCTATTTCTGACGCAGATCGCGTTGCAAGTTCTGCCTCTCCCATCTCCTCATTGGTTATACCCACGTGGGTGACTGAAAGTCGAATGAGGTCAGTGGCGGTAATGCATCTAATTTATGAAAGTTGCCAATCGCAATATAAAGTCAAGAGAAGAAAAGGCCTGGAAGGAGGAGAGTTGACCGTTTTATGTGTGGTTAAATTGGTGGAGTAGAGGACCTTGTGCATTTCAGGTAAAATAACAACTCAATGTTTATATCCCAGGACAAATTAGCTAGCAACAGCAAGCTAGCTAAAAAGGACAAATTAGCTAGCAAGTGCAAGCTAGCTAGCTAAATTGCCATAAATGATTCATGCTTTTCGACCTGATCCCAAATTAATATAATTGGTTCAGAGTTTGTTTTGATATTTTAACCTGCGTGACTTGATCGCGTTTGGTGTGAGGGGACAAAATACATGTATGCACGATGGCACACGCGCGCAGCCGGTTTGGGTTCCATGTTACAATCAGCGATTTCCCCTTATAGAATGCTAGCACAAATGAGGGTTTAGTCAGGAATGGCCATGGACCAAAAGAGAAATGCCAACTTTTTGAAAGACAAGATCACGGAGATGGTAGAGTAGATTGAAGACAGGCAACACGTATTATTCGGTGGACTAAATAGTGGGTTGACAAACAAAGCCAAACAGGTAGCTTGGGAGCGTGTCGCCGCTGCAGTGAACGAGGTGGGGCAGCAAGACAGAACTGTGGCTGATGTGAAAAAGAAATGGTCTGACCTTAAACTGCAAGGGATAAAAAGAATAGCCATACATAACCGCAGCATTAAGGCAACGGGAGGGGGGCCTGGCACGCCGGAGCTCTCCCAAATGGACCAGCGCATTGGGGCAATCATTGGAGAAAACGCATACACTGGCACATGCACTGACGTCGACAGTGAATGTTTCAAAAAAGGTAAGTTTCTTCTATTTTGCTTTATTTTATTTTTCATATGGTTTAATCCCAACTTTTACATCGTTTAGCAGTAACATCGGAAACGGTGAAGTCGGAGCGCGAAACCCCCACGACTGCATCACTGGATCATGGTAAGTAATTAAGAGAATGTGAAACTTGGTTGTCAGTAACTTAATATACAAGACATGCACTGATTTATTTTATTCACATAGAAACGGGGGAAGGTGCGTTGCAGCCCGTGCGCCGGGTGAGTGTGTCCCCTCCACCAAGGGAAGCTGCGTTGCAGCCCGTGCGCCCTCCACCCAGGGATAAAGTGCGTGAGGCTCCCAAATCAGCAGGTGCCAGGAGTGAGGGGGAAGGTTTGGCCACAGGTGTCGAGGGTCCATCCACATCTGCGTCCACGTCTACAGTTCGCGTGTTGACCGCCTCAGTCCTGCAAACCCAGAATGAGTTGAACACATTGATTGGGCAGATTGTGACTGAACTCGGAAGAATACGTAGGGTTTTGATTCATTTACATAATGCAATTGTTGAACGTTTTCCACAACGTGAATAAAAAACCTATGCTTTGTATATTGTCTGGCATTCTGTTTCTTACCACCTATCTCTGTTTGAGCTGCCGCCTCCTTCTTATTGCGACAGCCGGGGCAGGTGCTCCATTGGGTGGTGGGTTAGGAGGCTCTTGGGGGTCCATTCTAATCTCCGCATCCATTTCAATACCATACCTCAGGGCTATGTTGTGGAGCATACCACATGCCAGTATTATGCGTGTCACCTGTGATTGGGGAGGGAAACCATTCATTCTTAAAACAGGCCAACATTTTAAATTTAGGTTTAAAATTGCACACCCGAATGTTCTTGTGAAACAAACTTGCACTGCTAATAGGCACTACAGTTACTGAGATGTTCCCTTGAAATCTGTTCGCATTTTGTTGCAGTGCTAGTGGAAATGATAGGAATCAGCTGATTCCATTCGTTTACACTAGCATTGCTACAAAATGAACAAGCTTCAAAGGGACATGTCAGTAACCGTAGGGCCAAAATAAAAACTGTTTTCAGCTATTTGGCCAGAACCTTTGGGTGTGCAATTTCAATAAAATGCTAAAAATAAAATGTTGGTAAATGTTGCTTTAAGTTGACCCATTTTAAAACTAAATTAAAGCTTTGCATTTTTATTAAATGAAATGACCTTCTCTGGCTTGTAGAGGACTTTTCCACCTGATGCATCAAGGCAATGTGGCCCTTCAGCAATCCGATGGTGCGCTCCACAACCGACCACAAATTCTTCCTGTTGACATATACATGTTCATCTACAGACGGTGCGCGTAATGCAATATGCGTGCAGTCAACTGCACCTACAGTATGACCCCTGGGAAATGAAATGAGGGTGTACATGGGAAACGAATGTATCTCATGGACCATATGTGTGGAATCGCCTCGATCACTTGGCAGGATGCGGCTGAATGATGGCTGTGATATTCCCGACCTGTCACTCATTTCCCTCTGGAATGTCCCAATAGTGAGGAATCCCAGAGCGGACAGTACTTGGACAGATATGAATATGGCTTGATTACAGAGTGTCTTCCTTTCCAGATTAGGGACTAAATCCGCGCACAAATCTAACAGAATATTTCTTGGGAGACGATAGGCCATGGACTTATAAGCTATGGATCATCATGCGCAAAGTCGTTCCGGTCTCTGAAAACTCTCCCTTCTTAAAGCACAATTTTCAATGTCTTCCAATAACGCCAGAACAGCCATGGTTACTTTTTTCTAATTCGACACACTATTTATAGAACATTGCATCCTGTTTTAAATTAAAAACACCTTGCGTCTGGCAGTTCATTCCTCACACCTTTAATTGATAATTCCTAACAAATTGTTCATAAAGCTAATGCAAAGTTCACCACAGGTTTGGACGCTTATGCGTCCCAAACTGCAATACCCCTACATAACCAGCAGGAAAATCACTTACGTCAAGTCTAGACTTTGAGTAGAGATAAGATCATTTCCACGTCAATGTAAGGTTTCATAAATAACTACTTATACGTGGTATTCTGCGTAAGTCATACTTAAAATCAAAATTGATCGTAAATCCATTTTAGAAATGTGGCCCCTGGCTGTATCCATGTTGTTTCACTGAGACCCACTCACTCACTCACTCCCCTCCCCTCTCTCCCCCTAACCACCTCCCTCCTCCTCTCCACCTTGTTTACTCTAGTGTCAGAATTAGTTTAGAGTGATTTCACCGGGAGCATGTGTTGAGTATGCAGAATGGTGTAGCAGGATGGACATATCCCCCTCTATATTTGTTTAACCTGCGAACCTTGTCTACTTAGTCCACTTAGAGGCCTGGGACATGGCAGATTAATCACAGACAGGGTAGCTTGAGATACAGTAATGGAGAGAGGCAGGCAGGGGTGAAGTGTGTGTGTGTGTGTGTGTGTGTGTGTGTGTGTGTGTGTGTGTGTGGTGTTGTGTGTGTGTGTGTGTGGTGTGTGTGTGTGTGTGGTGTGTGTGTGTGTGTGTGTGAATAGGAGGTGGAGATATGAAGACCCTTTCAATCATGTTTGGAAAATATGCCTCTTCATTTCATATTTGTCTTTGTCTCACTGAAACAGCAGATGGCTAGAGCAAGTGACTCCAGAAGAAACAGGAAGTGCTAAGGAGAAGTAATTTAACGTGACACCCGTCTCCCTTGTGTCACGTTGGCATTTCGTCCTCACATATGTCAGGTCCTTCCTTTCCACTTTTGTTTCAACGTCCTCCTTCAGGTCATGCTCAGTGTATATGTCCCATCTTTCACTACCTCATCCCCCCATTCACCCAAAGTGTGCACTTGACTTGCACATTTTCTCGCATGGATTTGACAATGGTGGAAGTGCATACTTCCTGTAAAAGGGTGGAGAATCGGGACGCAGCATTTGCCCACTTGGGTCACCCAGACCAAGCTGTACCCTCAGTCCATCTGTGCTGCTGTGTTCTGTCAAACATCATTCCAAAACCCTGTAGCGATTATTTTAAAGGTAGATGCTTTATCCCCTTTAATCTATTTTTCTGAAAAATTATCCGACATCAGTCAAACACTTTAATTGTTTGACAGAAAAAATAAAAAAAAGGCCAAATAGCAGGTTGAGGCAACTTTTCTTTCTTTAAGCTTTTCTTTCGATCAGCGTGTTGTAGCCCAACACTAGAGAGAGAGAGAGAATTGAAGGCTACATTTGTCTCTTCCCATTATGGGGCGAGTAGAAGTAAATAATAAGGAGCATGGTAGAACACACGTTAGAACGAGAAGCAGCCACATTTTATAGATGCTACTGATTCCATTTTGGCAAGGTTTCCCCTGGACTTGTGGCTAGGTAGGTGAGGTGGTGGGCTGGGGGGGGGGGGGGGGGGTATTTGGGGTAGTTTGAGGCTATTTTAGGCCTAAATTGGGTTTCCATGGTTTTATCGCTCATTTATTCAGGTCACTAACAAAACAGAATGTCAATGGCTTTAAAGGAAACAAGTCATTGTATTGGAGGAAGACATTGGGGTAGTGAAGGGGCATCTCTGACTTACGTGGGAATAAGACTCTCTTCAATTATGTTGTAGCAAGTCTATCTTTTTCAGGCACGTTCACACTTTTGTTGACCCTTGTAAGGATGAAAGCATCTTGCCTGTTGAGTCACAGTTGTAACCTGTAAGTCTACACCACTGATATCCCAGAGTGGAATACTGTATCTAAAACACCTCATGGGAAATAAGTTACTGTACTTGTATAAAACTTAACAGCACTGCAGTATACCTGTAAAAATATTTTTTCCCCCTCTACCATGCGGTGCCTTCCTCAAATCAAATTCTATTTGTCACATGCTTCGTAAACAACGAAGTGTAGACTAAAGGCCTCTGCACGCTTCCCAGCCTAAACAGTTTGGAATAGTTTGTGCATATGTCATGACAACATTTTGTGACGTTTTTGTTAGTCCTCAGCAATGACTCCATGACTTGGGGTCCTAACGCGACTCCAGTCATGTTTGTGCTTGCGAGATTGAGTCTGACTCGTAGAGAAGCGTTGTCTTCTCCTTTCCCTAGCAGTTGAAATGCAATAATAGAAAAACAACCTAGCTTGTGAACAAAACAATGTGAATAGTATTTAGTTTCAAGTCAATTAGACCAACTTGTATGTCTGTGCGCTGTGCTTATAAAAAATGAATATTTCAGCTCTTCACATGTGCACAGCCCCCAGCTAGGCAGTGTAGCAGCGCAAGGTGGAATAGGCTATGTAGGTTTCATAGTTCTTTGACCCAATTTACCAGCTATGAAACAAAACTGCAGAAATACTTTGAAAAACAGCTCAATGTAGCATTTATTTGACTAGAAATGCGATCCTACTTGACTATTTTTATTCACAAATGCGAGTGAAATGCTCACATTGTGGAGCCCTGACCATCTGCCAACCTGGCTGGTGAAATAGATTATCTTACCCACCAATGCCAAAATCTACTTGCATTTGCAGGTGGCGGGTGTTTTAACCAGAGACTAATCCTTTTCATTCAAATTTTTTCACTTGAGAAATACTGCACCAAACATTTTACATTCTGACTAGACCGGGCATACGCTTGCGTCCGCCTTCGCACGCATGTTGATTTTGTCCATCCACACCAGACGCGATCAGGACATGCAGGTTGAAATATCAAAACCAACTCTGAACCAACTATAGTTAGCGAACGCACTTTTGTACATCAAAAACGTAATACTTCCAGGTCAACTGTAATATGAATACCATTGTAAAGCATAATTTCTCCCCTTTCCAGCAAAATCAATGACGAGACCTTCATGCTGCACATCTCTGCATGATTGACGAAGGCAATGAGCCTAATCGGGTCTTTTTAAAAATGGCGGGTGGGGAAGCGAAACCTACTGTGTGATAGGGAAAGGGGGAGATAAACAGTGTGGGGAAACCCGATCTGTCCAACTTATCACCTCTAAAATTTAAATAAAACACTATGAAGAGTTTATGTCAAATATGAATCAGGTTTTTAGGGCGCGCTAAAGTTATCTTCAGAAGTAAGTAACGGCTTTTGAGAGTCATGATGGCTTGCAGTGATGATGCAAAAAATGAATGCATTCAGTTGTACAATTGACTAGGTATCCCCCTGTCCCTGTTCCTGTCCCTTTCTTATTTTTAATCTGCTAGAGAAGCGCTACACCTGGTTTATTTTTATTTATTTTTTTATTTCACCTTTATTTAACCAGGTAGGCTAGTTGAGAACAAGTTCTCATTTGCAACTGCGACCTGGCCAAGATAAAGCATAGCAGTGTGAACAGACAACACAGAGTTACACATGGAGTAAACAATAAACAAGTCAATAACATGGTAGAAAAAAAGAGAATCTATATACAATGTGTGCAAAAGGCATGAGGTAGGCAATAAATCGAATAATTACAATTTAGCAGATTAACACTGGAGTGATAA
>NC_036855.1:40257878-40289850 GCF_002910315.2 Salvelinus sp. IW2-2015 | reverse complement strand
ATCATCAGTATGATTAGTCAAGAAGAGATTTATGACGTACGGTGTCATAAAGAGCAGAAAAGTTAAATAAATAAAAGCATGATGGGCTGAGGTTAGGATAATTGGGTGAGGTAGTTTACGAATGGAACTATGTACGACTGCATTTTAGCCGACTCTTAGTCTGCTCTCGAGCTCAGTCAGCAATTTTATCAATTGGTTGTGAGGGGAGAATACAAAGTCTTCCAACTTCAAGAGTGATTTTTGCAATTGCGTTCAGTTCGCAGGGACAGAGAACTGGTAAGAGCAAACGTCTTCAAATGAGGTTTCCAGCATTAGGAATGCTAACAGTGAGATACACCTAGCTGGAGCGAGTGTGTGGATGCGTGTAGTACATCTCGAGACAGTAACTGAGATAAGGCGCCTATTACCTAGCGATTTAAGCGTAGTGGATACCTGGCAAGCTCTCATTGCGGTCTCTGACGAATCGCATAGCATGTAGCAGTGGCCACCACTAGGGATAAGGTGCGCAGTGGGAGCGCGTATAAGGTGTTTCTAGTAACAACAACGAATGGCACGTGATAAAACTGCATCCCAGTTTTTTCGAGTAGAGTTTGAAGCTATTTTTGTAGATTGACATCGCCGAAGTCGAGATCGGCAGATCAGTCAGTATTTTACTAGGGTAAGGTTGCGCGGAGTAAGCGCACCGCACTCTGTATTTATCGCAGGGCGAAGACCGCAGCAGTGGCTAACTGACTACTAGCTAGTAGCTAGTTATCTGGCTAGCTTCTGATTGGGGTTACGGTTCAAAAGTATATAAAAAATAGCAGGTCCGTACCACATTGGGTGAGGCGGAATGTAGGAATGTATATTCAGTTCCTAGATGGAAAGTGAAATTAAAATAAATACGAAATATATACGAAAAATACGAATACTATTTACACGGGACAAGACAGGACAAAGAAACATCCGACTGCTACGCCATTCTTGGATTCCACTATGGTAAAGAGAGGATGTACGAAACAGAATTAGTTGCATTATGCGTGCTGTACATTACGTCATGAAACGTAACAATTTAACGTACAGTGTCAGAGGGGTCCATTTCTCCAATACTATTGGGCCATTACCATGTCAATCAACGCTTGAATAGAAACGTTATTCACACACCAGATTTTGATGCCAACACAGTCGCTACAGTCCCATTCGTTTTCATTGCAGCCTCGTTTGAATGCCGCGGTTGCGCATATTTGTACGGAATGGGGTTAGTCAACAGTATATTAGTTTCGGGACAGGTTGAAACACATGAAACGTGGTTGGACATTCCGCTAGCTAAACGCGGGCTGTGGTCAGCATGTTAGTAAAATGTAAAATCGCGCGACTAAGATCTCCTTGGCAAAAACGTCACAATTACTGACAGATTTCTTGAATTATCATACATTAATTCTGACTATTTTGAGGAAGTGTATACTGACTACGGTGTCTCAAAATGGACAAACAGTACTATTGACTCGTTTTTTCTTGTTTCTCAAACGAAGGTCTTTTAACGGAGTATGCGAGCACACTTGTTCGTTTCACCTAGCCGAGTTTGGCCCGTGGTGCCCCAATGCTTTATTAAGACACTTTATGTTGGTGTTTACTTTATTTTGTCAGTTACCTCATATATATCTGAGATATCTACTGCAGCCTTCATCCTCCACATACAACACCCGTTCTGCCAGTCACATTCTGTTAAAGGTCCCCAAAGCACACACATCCCTGGGTCTTTTCAGTTCGCTGCAGCTAGCGACTGGAACGAGCTGCAACAATCACTCAAACTGGAAAGTTTTTTCTCAATTTCTTCAATCAAAGACTCAATGATGTACATTCTTACTGACAGTTGTGGCTCTTTTGCGTGATGTATAGTTGTCTCTACCTTCTTGCCCTGTGCTGTTGTCTGTGCACAATAATGTTTGTACCATGTTTTGTGCTTTTACCATGTTGTGCTGTTGCCATGTTGTGTTGCTACCATGTTGTTGTCATGTTGTGTTGCTACCATGCTGTGTTGTCATGTGTTGCTGCCTTGCTATGTTGTTGTCTTAGGTCTCTCTTTGTGTAGTGTTGTGTTGTCTCTCTTGTCGTGATGTGTGTTTTGTCCTATATTTTTGTTGTGTTTTTTTATTTTTAATCCCAGCCCCCGTCCCCGCAGGAGGCCTCTTGCCTTTTGGTAGGCCGTCTTTGTAAATAGGAATTTGTTCTTAACTGACTTGTCTAGTTAAATAAAGATTAAATAAATACAAATAAAAATATATATATAGTCTGTCCTACAGTCAGTCCTCATGGTTGTCCCTCTGTTACTCCCTACTGGGTTGCAAAAAAGATGGAGGAATGGATAGAAGGATGGAGGGATATAGAGAGGGATGGAGGACGCTCCTTAAATCAGAGTCTGTCTTTAGAACCAGACCTATGTAATTATCTTGCGCTTTGTTTCATCCCTGCTCATAGCTAACACAACATCACAGTGCTGTATTAATAGCGTGACCTGGCAGCTCTCTACGGAGGAACATCCTTTGTTTGTCTGCTTGTTTGTTTTGTTTACCAATGAAATCACATGACCACAAGCAGGCACAACTATCTCTCTCTCTCCCTGTTTCTCTCTCTTTCTCCTCTCTCTCTCTCTTTCTCTCCCCCTCTCTATATATACGTCTCTCAATCTCTCTCTCTCTCCATCACTCGTCAACGAGCACTATTTGAAGTCTTAGTATGGAAGTAATTAGCCCGCAAATCCCGACAAATATAATAACAGGGCGATTAGCCCTCAGTGAATTATCCTCCTCTCTTTCCTTTTTTAAGACTTCTTGGGTTTGTGTGGTATCCTGCGAGAGCAAGACTTTGCTGGTTGGGGTTTGGGGCGAGTCCTCCATCCTCCTCTTCTCCTCCCTTTTCCCGGACTTTTCTATTTGAGGATCTTGCATGTATTTAAGAGTTTTTTCTACTCCCCCTCTCTCTCTCTCTCTCTCTCTCTCTCTCTCTCTCTCTCTCTCTCTCTCTCTCTCTCTCTCTCTCTCTCTCATGCGGTCGTGGTCTCTGGTTCTGTTTCCCATCAGGCTGTGATACAACCACAAGGAAGGCCCTTGTCATGTGACATGAGTGGAATGGTCACATGCTGACAGAGAGGGGGAGGAGAGGATCTGAGGTGGCGATAGTCACCAATCAGAGGGAAGAGGACAGCTGGAGTATGTCCCAAATAGCGTCCTATTCCCTTATATAGAGCACTATTTTTGATGGGTCCTGGTTAAAAGTAGTACACTAAATAAGGAATAGTGTACCATTTCGGATGGAGACCTTGTAGTAAGTGGATGGATTGTGTCACAGCTTTTGGATCTCTCTTCCTATCCTCATCCTATAGCGGGAGGAACTTTCGTTTTGAAGGACATGTGCATGGCGTCCCTCCCTCCCTTCCTCCGCAGGCCTTTTAAACACTCCATTCATCTTTAAGATGGCCTCAATTATCTCTGAGTCCCTGCAGATACACTACTTCCCATTCCCACCGCAGGCAAATGGTGCCTCCAGACCACATCAAGCCCTTGGCCCGGCCGCTAGGAAAACACTGTCTTATTTACCGTCTCGTCCTGGAAGGGTTAGATAGCTTCGCCATAGTAGGGACATGACTGCCAACAGCAGGAGCCGTATCCAAAGTACTGAACACTGAAACAGGAAACTTCCACAAAAGTTTAACAAATGGGAGACATTTCACAAAGTCACGTTGGGTTCCTCTCCTTTTCTCTTCTGATCTATTGCTTTGTAAAGCAGGCACCATAACGTCAGTCGCTTCAATTTCAATCTAGTGTGTGTGTGTGTGTGTGTGTGTGTGTGTGTCCAGTTTGAAGGACAGACACGAGGCCTGTTTGTCATGCAAGGCTCTGCCTCAACGCTTCCTGCAAGGTACTGCTGTCTGTCTGAGATGACTGGAGTGGAGAATATAGCACCCTTGACGTGATTGCTCTGGGATACGAGTGACTCATGAATGCACTGGAATTGGCCCTCAAACTCTCCACACTGCTCAGTGTGAATCCTGTGACACACACACACACACACACACACACACACACACACACACAACCACAACACACACACACACACACACACACACACACACACACACACACACACACTCATCCCACCTTATTAAACTGCCTCATCTGTCCTCTGAATGCCAGACTGATAGCTGATGCTATCTCTCTCTGTTTGCATTCTCTCTATACTCCCCATACGAGTGTGACACGTCTCCTAATGCTATAAAGCCGGATTGCTACTTTTATGAATACATGTTCGTTCCCCTTCACTTTAGTCTCTAGGTATATTTATGATGCTTGGCTGATACTGAGCCACGCAGACCTAGACACTGGCAGAACTAATTCACCGGGGGAGTGAGGAGCTGTTTGCAGTTTACAGACAATGGAGTGGCTTCATAATTACTGAAACCCTACACCCCTCAGCTCCTTACTAGCAGTGAAGCCTGTCAGTCTGTCATGCCGGTGATGGATCGTGGATAGGGCTGACCGAACAATTGCGCCTGCCCTAAATGTCTTTCATTAAAACCCACTTTTATATGACACTGAAAGCAACTGGAGGCCTCTCCTGGTTTGACATGGAGGCAGCTCGTTCTTCTGCAAGAACGTCGTGTTTCACGACAGAAACTATTGTATGTGGTTATTCGTGCAGAATACGTCGTTGGAGATTCATTGTATGCGTTCCCTGTTACTTTTGGCACGAGACATAGAAGGAATGACATCAGACAAGTTGTGTTTCAGATATCAAACCTCCATAACCTCCATACAGACAACACTGGGCGACTGAAGTCGTTTTGATTTTGTTTTTGCTCTATTTTGCTCGGTGTTCTTCCATAGATCAGCCTTATGGAGGACTGGATAAGGGTGTCTTAAGGAGAAAACGGGAATCAGGGGAGACCAATACCGAGTGGTAGGACTGATTGACTCCTTCGTCTGTGAACTAACACATCTAGGGCTGAGTTGCGTGGGTGACTTTGGGAGCAGTCCTTCCAAAGCTCTGTGATGCTGCTGTCTCTTCCCAAACAGGCCGGTAACGAGCTGTACAGGGCTGCTTCAAGCTGGTCTATAGGGATAGACTGATCTGAATGATGTTCTACCCTAGATGCCGTGGAACAGGAAAGGAGCTTTAAACTTTAGACTCCAAAGGGGAAGCAGAGAGAGACCAACATCATAGCGTTATCTCTCAGGGCATATGGCTGTCACCGCAAGCAGGATGGACAGTAAAAGTGACAGAGCTTCACTCTATACTTCACTGTACTGCACCTCAAGTATAGGAGAGTTTAAGATGCATTTTCAGACAGGGCCTGTGTCTGTGCTGGCCAGACCAGAGACCCTCCTCTCTCCCTCTGAGCCCGAGGGAAACACTGCAATGAGGGCTCGTCAGACTCCCTTCACCACTGGCTGTGTTTATTTGGTTTCTCTTTTTTTTGTTGTCTGAGAAAAAAAAGTGTTTATTTTCTCCATCTTGTGTTTTTTTGGTTGAGCATTAGAGTGGAGATGCAGTTGTTTAACCATGCTTTAGTTTGTTCTCTCTGTCCCTCTCTCTGTCACTCTCTCTCTCACTTGCTCTCGCGCTCTCTCTCGTCTCCATATGGTTGTCGTACAATTTTACAGAAAATTCAAACCATGCCTGTTTTTCTTTACTGTGTACATCGTAGTGGGTTTCTCAAGACCCTTGGGGAAATTTTGGAGGGCATTAATTGAAGCAATATTGTGTGATTGATCTCACGCTAGCTATCTAACACACTTGGCCATCTTTAGAATCTTTAATTGGGTAAAGAACACAACTATTCCAAGACTTACAGTTATTTAGATCGTGTCCTATTTGTGTAAAACGCTAAGAATTGAAGCCTACTCTTTTGGCTCAATATTATCAACAGACTAGGTCACTACATTGATGTAAAAACATGACTGAAAAAAACTCAGCCAAGCTTTGGATTTTTATCAGAATAGATCTTTCTCTCTAAATGCCAAACACAGTGAACACTTGTTAAATCTCTCTCCCTCTCTCCCTTCTCTCTCTTCCTCTCTCCTTCCCTCATTCCCCCCTCCTTCCCTCATTCCCCCCTTCCTCCGTCCGTTCTTCCTTCCCTCCCTCTCTCTCTCTTTCTCTCCAGAATGTTACACAGCCAATGGAGGGGACTACAGGGGCTGCCAGAACCAGACGAGCATTCTTGGGGGCAAGCCATGCCTCTTCTGGAATGAGACCTTCCAGCACCCCTACAACACCCTCAAGTACCCCAGCGGAGAGGGGGGTCTTGGCAGCCACAACTACTGCAGGTGAGACCCCCTCTGGAGCCTGAGCTGGAGGAGTTGGGTTAGCAATTAGCCTCACTATAATATCTAGAACATTTTCCGACAAGATAGAACTGCCAAAGGGGACGGAGTTGCAATCTACTGCAGAGATAGCCTGCAGAGTTCTGTCATACTATCCAGGTCTGTGCCCAAACAATTCGAGGTTCTACTTCAAAAAATTATCCTTTCCAGAAACAAGTCTCTCACCGTTACCACTTGTTATAGACCACCATCAGCCCCCAGCTGTGACCTGGACACCATATGTGAATTGATTGACCCCCGTCTATCTTCAGAGCTCGTACTGTTAGGTGGCCTAAACTGGGACATGCTTAACACCCCGGCCGTCCTACAATCTAAGCTAGATGCCCTCAATCTCACACAAATTATCAATGAACCTACCAGGTACAACCCCAAATCCGTAAACACGGGCGACCTCATAGATATTATCCTGACCAACCTGCCCTCTAAATACACCTCTGCTGTCTTCAACCAAGATCTCAGCGATCACTGCCTGCGTCCATAATGGGTCTGCGGTCAAACGACCACCCCTCATCACTGTCAAACGCTCTCTAAAACACTTCAGCGAGCAGGCCTTTCTAATCAATCTGGCCCGGGTATCCTGGAAGGATATTGACCTCATTCTGTCAGTAGAGGATGCCTGATTATTCTTTAAAAGTGCTTTCCTCACCATCTTAAATAAGCATGCCACCATTCAAAAAAATTAGAACCAGGAACATATATTGACCTTGGTTCACTCCAGACGTGACTGCCCTTGACCAGCACAAAAACATCCTGTGGCGTATCGCATTAGCATCGAATAGCCCCCGCGATATGCAACTTTCAGGGAAGTTAGGAACCAATATACACAGGCAGTTAGGAAAGCAAAGGTTAGCTTTTTCAAACAGAAATTTGCATCCTGTAGCACTAACTGCAAAAAGTTCTAGGACACTGAAAAGTCCATGGAGAATAAGAGCACCTCCTCCCAGCTGCCCACTGCACTGAGGCTAGGAAACACTGTCACCACCGATAAATCCACGATAATTGAGAATTTCAATAAGCATTTTTCTACGGCTGGCCATGCTTTCCACCTGGCTACCCCTACCCCGGTAAACAGACCTGCACCCCCCACAGCAACTTGCCCAAGCCTCTCCCATTTCTCCTTCACCCAAATCCAGATAGCTGATGTTCTGAAAGAGTTGTAAAATCTGGACCCCTACAAATTAGCTGGGCTAGACGATCTGGACCATCTCTTTCTAAAATTATCCACCGCAATTATTGCAACCCCTATTACTAGCCTGTTCAACCTCTCTTTCGTATCGTCTGAGATTCCCAAAGATTGGAAAGCTGCCGTGGTCATTCCCCTCTTCAAAGGGGGAGACACTCTAGACCCAAACTGTTATAGACCTAATATCTATCCTACCCAGCCTTTCTAAAGTCTTCGAAAGCCAAGTTAACAAACAGATCACCGACCATTTCGAATCCCACCGTACCTTCTCCGCTATGCAATCTGGTTTCCGAGCTGGTCATGGGTGCACCTCAGCCACGCTCAAGGACCTAAACAATATCATAACCGCCATCAATAAAAGACAATACTGTGCAGCCGTATTCATCGACCTGGCCAAGGCTTTCAACTCTGTCAATCACCACATTCGTATCGGCAGACTCAACTGCCTTGGTTTCTCAAATGACTGCCTCGCCTGGTTCACCAACTACTTCTCAGACAGAGTTCAGTGTGTCAAATCGGAGGGCCTGTTGTCCGGACCTCTGGCAGTCTCTATGGGGCTGCCACAGGTTTCACTTCTCAGGCCGACTCTTTTCTCTGTATACGTCAATGATGTTGCTCTTGCTGCTGGTGATTCTCTGATCCACCTCTACGCAGACGACACCATTCTGTATACCTCTGGCCCTTCTTTGGACACTGTGTTAACTAACCTCCAGACGAGCTTCAATGCCATACAACTCTCCTTCCGTGGCCTCCAACTGCTCTTAAATGCAAGTAAAACGAAATGCATGCTCTTCAACCGATAGCTGCCCACACCTGCCCACCCATCCAGCATCACTACTCTGTACGGTTCTGACTTAGAATATGTGGACAACTACAAATACCTAGGTATCTGGTTAGACTGTAAACTCTCCTTCCAGACTCACATTAAGCATGTCCAATCCAAAATTAAATCTAGAATCGGCTTCCTATTTCACAACAAAGCATCCTTCACTCATGCTGCCAAACATACCCTTGTAAAACTGACTATCCTACCGATCCTTGACTTCGGCGATGTCATTTTCAAAATAGCCCCCAACACTCTACTTAGCAAATTGGATGCAGTCTATCACAGTGCCATCCGTTTTGTCACCAAAGCCCCATATACTACCCACCACTGCGACCTGTATGCTCTCATTGGCTGGCCCTCGCTTCATATTCGTCGCCAAACCCACTGGCTCCAGGTCATCTATAAGTCTTTGCTAGGTAAAGCCCCGCCTCATCTCAGCTCACTGGTCACCATAGCAGCACCCACCCGTAGCACACGCTCCATCAGGTATATTTCACTGGTCACCCCCAAAGCCAATTCCTCCTTTGGCCACCTTTCCTTCCAGTTCTCTGCTGCCAATGACTGGAACGAATTGCAAAAATCACTGAAGCTGGAGATTCATATCTCCCTCACTAACTTTAAGCACCAGCTGTCAGAGCAGCTCACAGATTATTGCACCTGTACATAGCCCATCCAACTACCTCATCCCCATATTGTTATAAAAATGTTTTGCTCCTTTGCACCCCAGTATCACTACTCACATTCATCTTCTGCACATCTATCACTCCAGTGGTAATTGCTAAATTGTAATTACTTCGCCACTACGGCCTATTTATTACCTTACCTCCCTAATCTTACCTCATTTGCACACACTGTATAAAGATTTTTTTCAATTGTGTTATTGACTGTACGTTTGTTTATTCCATGTGTAACTCTGTGTTGTTGTTTGTGTCGCACTGCTTTGCTTTATCTTGGCCAGGTCGCAGTTGTAAATGAGAACTTGTTCTCAACTGGCCTACCTGGTTAAATAAAGGTGAAAAAATTAATAAAAATTAAACTATTAGTATGCTGGTGAAGTTAGCTTAGCCTGTTAGCATTTAGCCTACTATTAGTATGCATGAAGCCAGCTGGAGGAGTTGGCTTAGCCTGTTAGCATTTAGCCTCACTATTAGCATGCTGGATGCTGGCTGGTGGAGTTAGCTTAGCCTGTTAGCATTTAGCCTCACTATTAGTATCTCTGAACATTGTTTAGACACTTTACAACAGCAACCCCATTCTGTCTTTCCGTGTTATATTTCTTCCCTACTCTGTTCAATCTGCCCTGGTTTTATTTACATGAGAAAGTGTACTCACACAACACACCAATAAAATCATACAGCAAGGAGATTTTAAATTCCTGTTATTGTCTGAAGATACACATAGTGATGTCACTTCTGGTGCATACAGCATGGCGTATGATGTGATTGACTTAGGCAGACTGTTCTTAAAATGCAACCAAGTCTTTAGAAGTAGAGCACATAGAGACATGTTTCTGAGAAGTCAGGGGAGAGATTCCCTCAGATGGTTGGACACAGAATCCCCTAAGTGTGTGTGTGTGTTTGTGTGTGTGCGTGCATGTGTAAATGTGTGTGTGTATGAGCACGTGTGTTAGTGTGTGTGCTTGTGGGTGTGGGGTTGTTTCCCCCCCTTGCCCCTCTCAGACATTCACGTGTGAATATTTAACGGTGGCGGTCCTTTTATCCTTGTCGTCACGGGAAGCCAACCACGCTTGAAGAGCTTGTACAAGCAAAGTCCTCCTCACCCCACTGATCCAGGGAATGCCAGGGGACACCACCGTGTCTGGGCTGTCTGGAAAACACAATCCCCGCCGTCGCTGTCAGTCTCTTATACAACATTTACACGGCTACAGCACTCACACAGTCATACTTACTTATGTACCACACTCATAGGCCTATGTATGCTATCAGCTACACACAAATACAACACAACACTGTGATATGTGGTTGTCCCACCTAGCTATCTTAAGATGAATGCACTAATTGTAAGTCGCTCTGGATAAGAGCATCTGTTAAATGACTAATGTAAACTCACACATCCCCACTTACTTACATACAACACTCACAATCATGGGTCCATAACCTCCCATACATATGCCCATAGCCTAGTAGACATTGCTGTCAGCTGCATTCACAGACAACACTCACATAGGTCCAGTGGTGTAAAGTACTTAATAACCTTTTGCTGCAGTGAGCTAAATCAGGGTCACACACAGTGATTCTTGGTAGTCTTAAACAAATATACTTTGAAAAAAACGTATACACCTCACACACATTGTTATGGGCTTAATAAAAGTAGACACCTGTACCATGTCAGATTTTGAGTTTGCATCACAATATTACAGTTTATATACAACACAGAAGACTGAAATATAGCAAAACTTGTTTGACATAGAAACACTGGATTTTCTGCCTTTTTTTAACACAATGTTTATTATTTATGAAAAATATTAATAGCATTCCACCCATGAGGCCACTAGTTATTAGACTTCAGGAAAGGTCTATGTAAAAAAATATTTTAAAGTACTACTTAAGTCGTTTTATTGGGTATCGAAAGTATTCAGATCCCTTTGCTTTTTCCACATTTTGTTATGTTACAGCCTTATTCTAAAAAGTATTAAATATTTTTGGGGACTCAGCAATCTACACACAATACCCCATAACGAAGAAGTGAAAACAGGTAAAAAAAATACTGAAATACCTTATTTACATAAGTATTCAGACCCTTTGCTATTAGACTCCAAATTGAGCTCAGGTGCATCCTGTTTCCATTGATCATCCTTGAGATGTTTCTACAACTTGATTGGAGTCCACCTGTGGTAAATTCAATTGATTGTACATGATTTGGAAAGGCACACGCCTGTCTATATAAGGTCCCACAGTTGACAGTGTATGTCAGAGCAAAACCCAAGCCATGAGTTCGAAGGAAGTGTCCGTAGAGTTACGAGAGAGGAGCATTCCTTCCTTGAAGGTCCCCAAGAACACAGTGGCCTCCATCATTCTTTCATGGAAGAAGTTTGGAACCACCAAGCCTCTTCCTAGAACTGGCCAACTGGCCAAACTGAGAAATTGGTGGAGAAGGGCTTTGGTCAGAGAGGTGACCAAGAACCTGATGGTCACTCTGAAAGATCTCTACAGTTCCTCTGTGGAGATGGGAGAACCTTCCAGAAGGACAACCATCTCTGCAGCACTCCACCAATCAGGCCTTTATGTTAGAGTGGTCAGATGGAAGCCACTCCTCAGTAAAAGGCACATGACAGCCGCTTGGAGTTTGCCAAAAGGCACCTAAAGAACTCAGACCATGAGAAACAAGAGTCTGTGGTCTGATGAAACAAAGATTGAACTTTTTGGCTTGAATGCCAAGCGTCACGTCTGGAGGAAACCTGGCACCAACCCTACGGTGAAGCATGGTGGTGGCGGCATCATGCTGTGGGGATGTTCTTCAGTGACTGGGAGAGTAGTCAGGATCGAGGCAAAGATAATCGGAGTAAAGGACAGAGAGAACCTTGATGAAGACCTGCTCAAGAGCGCTCAGAACATCAGACTGGGGCGAAGGTTCACCTTCCAACTGGACAACGACCCTAAGCACACAGCCAAGACAGGACAGGCAGGAGTCGCTTCGGGACAAGTCTCTGAATGTCCTTGTGTGGCCCAGCCAGAGCCCGGATTTGAACCCGATCGAAAATCTCTGGAGAGACCTGAAAATAGCTGTGCAGCAACGCTCCCCATCCAACCTGACTGAGCTTGAGAGGATATACAGAGAAGAATGGGAGAAACTCCTCAAATACAGGTGTTCCAAGCTTGTAGCATCATACCCAAGAAGACTCAAGGCTGTAATACCTGCCAAAGGTGCTTCAACAAAGTACTGAGTAAATGGTCTGAATACTTAAGTAAATGTGTAAGTAAATATTAGTTTTTTATTCTTAATAAATTTGCAAACATTTCTAGAAACCTGTTTTTGCTTTGTCGTTATGGGGTATTGTGTGTGTGGATTGATTTATTGAATCAATTTTGGAATAAGGCTGTAACGCAACAAAATGTGAAAAAAGTCAAGGGATCTGAATACTTTCAGAATGCACTGTATATTTAAAACCAAATACTTAGACTTTTGGGTATGACAATTGGGTACTTTTTCCACCACTGCAAAGGCCTACAATCTAGTGGACTCATTGAACCCAGTAGCTAGCATTGAAGTATTTCCACACTTAAAAGACCAATAAACATTTCCGAAGTCTAAGTCATTGATCTTGAGAGACTTAGCTAAGTCCATAGATATAGGAAAAAATGTATTTCCCCACCACCACTTAAAAAAACTATTTAAAACATTTCCTAAGTTAAGTCATTGCCATAAAGTCCTAAAGCAACAATGCTTTGAAGTGGCCGAAGACTGATTTGTTTTTGCTTTGCTTGGATTGGGATTCCTACTATTTATGAGCGGGATACATAGAGACTGTGTCCCAAATGGCACCCTATTCCCTATATAGTACATTACTTTTGACCAGGGCCATAGGGGCACAGACAGAGAGGATAGGGGAAGTCTTTCACCCACAGCACTTTCAGAATATATTACTCCTGACAAGCAATGTGAAAAAGGACATCTTCATTTTTTGGAGTCTAGCCCATTGCGTGATCCTTGCACAATAAACATTTCATGATTCAGGCTATTGACAACTCACCACTTCGTAAATCTAGTTGGGTTGAAAGCAAAAGACACAGATCCATGATCTGCAAAGTTCTCCCTGGGTTAGCTTTAATTGGCACATTATCTAACCCCTTCTCTCTCTTTCTGTCCCTCATCAGCATGAGTATTGGGACTGGATTGGCTACTTCACACTGAATAGATGAGCGGTGGCGTTTACGAGTGGCTCAGTCACACTGTCACGCCTCTTTTGTTATTGCCTTGCCTTATCCTGGCTGGCATTTCCCCCGAACAAGGCTGAGTGAATTAGGGAGTGGGAGAGAGGAGAATGTAAGGCTTCCGTGTTTCAGTCTCTCTCTTCCCTCTGTCCCTTTTTCTCTCTCTCTCTCTCTGTCTTTCTCATTTCAATTTCAATTCAGTTTCAATTCAATTTCAATTAACTTTCAATTCAATTGCAATTCAATTTCAGTTCAAAGAGGCTGTATTGCCATCAGAAACACGTTTATATTGCCAAAGCAAGTGAAATAAACAATCAGAAATAATCAGTAACCTTACATATTCTCTCTCTCTCAATTCAATTCAATGGGCTTTATTGGCATGGGAAACATACAGTATGGTTACTGTCACGTTCCTGACCTGTTTTCTGTTTATTTTGTATGTGTTAGTCGGTCAGGGCGTGAGTTTGGGTGGGCAGTCTATGTTATGTGTTTCTATGTTGGTTAATGGGTGACCTGATATGGTTCTCAATTAGAGGCAGGTGGTTTACGTTTCCTCTGATTGAGAGCCATATTAAGGTAGGTGGTTTCACATTGTTTGTTGTGGGTGGTTGTCTTCCGTGTCTGTGTATGTTGCGCCACACGGGACTGTTTCGGTTTGTTTGTCCGTGTAAAGGCCGTCATTGTTGTTCTCCTCCTCAGACGAGGAGGAGCATGGATCGGACCAAGAATAAGCAGGCATTGGTGGATTAATCATACTTTTAATGAAAACAGCAAACAAAACACTACAAAACAACAAACGTGACTAACCTTCAACCGTCCTGTGTGGCCCAAACACTGACACAGGAACAAACACCCACAAAACCCCAGTGAAACCCTGGCTGCCTTAGTATGACTCTCAATCAGAACAAACGATACACACCTGTCTCTAATTGAGAATCATACCAGGCCGAACACAAAACCCAACATAGAAATACAAAACATAGACTACCCACCAACACTCACGCCCTGACCAATAAAGACATACAAAACAAAGAGAAACAGTCAGAACGTGACAGAACCCCCCCCTTAAGGTGCGAACTCCGGGCGCACCAGCACAAAGTGCTAGGGAGGGTCTGGGTGGGCGTCTGTCCACGGTGGCGGCTCTGGCGGTGGACGAGGTCCCCACCCCACCATAGTCACTCCCCGCTTCCGTATCCCCCTCCCAATGACCACCCTCCAACTCAACCCACCTAAATAAAGGGGCAGCATCGGATAAGGGGCAGCAGCTCCGGGATAAGGGGCAGCAGCTCCGGGATAAGGGGCAGCAGCTCCGGGATAAGGGGCAGCAGCTCCGGGATAAGGGGCAGCGCTCCGCGATAAGGGCAGCAGCTCCGGGATAAGGGGCAGCAGCTCCGGACTGACTGGCAGCTCCTGACTGTAGGGCAGCTCATGACTGTAGGCAGCTCATGACTGTAGGGCAGCTCATGACTGTCTGACGGCTCCGGCAGATCCTGTCTGGTTGGCGTCTCTGGCAGATCCTGTCTGGTTGGCGTCTCTGGCAGATCCTGTCTGGTTGCGTCTCTGGCAGATCCTGTGCTGGTTGACGGCCCTGGCAGATCCTGACTGACGACTGGCTCTAGCGGCTCCTGACTGACTATCGGCTCTGACGGCTCGGGACAGACGGGCGGCTCTAATGGCTCGGGACAGACGGATGGCTCAGACGGCGCTGGGAGACGGATGGCTCAGACGGCGCTGGGGAGACGGATGGCTCAGACGGCGCTATGGAGACGGATGGCTCAGATGGCGCTTGGCAGACGGGCAGTTCAGGCGCCGCTGGGCAGACGGGCAGTTCAGGCACGCTGGGCAGACGGGCCGTTCAGGCACCGCTGGGCAGACGGCAGACTCTGGCCGGCTGAGACGCACTATAGGCCTGGTGCGTGGTACCGGAACTGGAGGTACCGGGCTGAGGGCACGCACCTCAGGGCGAGTGCGGGGAACAGGAACAGGGCACACTGGACTCTCGTGGCACCTCTAGGCCTGTGCGTGGTACCGGAACTGGAGGTACCGGGCTGAGGGCACGCACTCAGGGCGAGTGCGGGAGAAGAAAACAGTGCGTCCAGGGCTCTGGAGACGCACAGGAGGCTTGGTGCGTGGTGCCGGAACTGGAGGCACTGGGCTGGAGACACGCACCATAGGGAGAGTGCGTGGAAGAGGAACAGGGCTCTGGAGATGCACTGGAAGCCTGGTGCGTGGTGTAGGCACTGGTGGTACTGAGCTGGGGTGGGAAGGTGGCGCCGGATATACCGGACCGTGAAGGAGGACACGTGCTCTTGAGCACCGAGCCTCCCCAACCTTACCAGTTGAATGGTCCCCGTAGCCCTGCCAGTGCGGCGAGGTGGAATAGCCCGCACTGGGCTATGCAGGCGAACCGGGGACACCACCTGTAAGGCTGGTGCCATGTACGCCGGCCCGAGGAGACGTACTGGAGACCAGATACGTTGGGCCGGCTTCATGGCACTCGGCTCGATGCCCAACCTAGCCCTCCCAGTGCGGCAAGGTGGAATAGCCCGCACTGGGCTAAGCACGCGTACTGGGGACACCGTGCGCTTTACCGCATAACACGGTGTCTGACCAGTTCGACGCCTCTTACTCCACGGCAAGCCCGGGGAGTTGGCTCAGGTATCCAACCCGGCTTCCCACACTCCCCTTTATCCCCCCCCAAGAAATTTTGAGCCTCTCGGGCTTCCAGCCTCTCATACGTGCTGCCTCCTCATCCACCGCTCCTGGCTGTGGCTGCCTTCTTCTCCTCCGCGAGCGGCGATTCACACCAACCTTAGCCCAGGGTCCTTCTCCGTTGAATATTTGTTCCCAACTCCATTCCTCTTCTTCCATTGCTTTAGTTCCTTCCTCCGGCTCTCCAATCCGCTCGCTTGTCCTGTTGTGGTGGTGTTTCTGTAAAGGCCGTCATTGTTGTTCTCCCTCCTCAGACGAGATGGAGCATGATCCGACCAAGATGCGGATTGGTGATTAATCATACTTTTAATGAAAACAGCAAACAAGACACTACAAAACAACAAACGTGACTAACCTTCAACCGTCCTGTGTGGCCCAAACACTGACACAGGAACAAACACCCACAAAACCCCAGTGAAACCCTGGCTGCCTTAGTATGACTCTCAATCAGAGACAAACGATACACACCTGTCTCTAATTGAGAATCATACCAGGCCGAACACAAAACCCAACATAGAAATACAAAACATAGACTACCCACCCAACACTCACGCCCTGACCAATAAAGACATACAAAACAAGAGAAAACAGGTCAGGAACGTGACAGTCCGTTCGTTTTGTGTAGTCATTTTTCCTGTTCGTGCGTTCTTCGTTACATGTAGTTCTTACGTCCAGGTCTGTCTACATCGTTTTGTTATTTTGTTTAGTATCAAGTATAGTTCGTTTTTTGTCTTGTTTAAATAAATATAATGTCATTTCACAACGCTGCATTTCACAACCCTGCTCCTCCTCTTCGGATGAAGAGGAGGAGGAAAATCGTTACAGCTACATTGCCAAAAAAGTTAAATAAACAATTAAAAATGAACAGTAAACATTCCACTCAAAAAAGTTTCAAAGGAATATATACATTTAAAATGTCATATTATGGCTATGTACAGTGTTATAACAATGTGCAAATAGTTAAAGTACAAAAAGGAAAATAAATAAACAAAAATATGGGTTGTATTTACAATGGTGTTTGTTCTTCACTGGTTGCCCTTTTCTTGTGGGCGTCGTTCACAAATCTTGCTGCTGTGGTGGCACACTGTGGTAATTCATCCAATAGATATGGGAGTTGATCAAAATGTGATTTGTTTTCAAATTCTTTGTGGGTCTGTGTATGTGTCTTTAATATGGTCATACATTTGGCAGGAGTGGTTAAGAAGTGCAGATCAGTTTTTACATCATGTTGTGAGCAGTGTGCACAACGGCAGACCTGGCTTTCAGGAGAAGACAGGCTATGGCGGCCTCTCTCAATAGCAATGCTCACTGAGTCTGTACATAGTCAAAGCTTTCCTTATTTTGGGGTCAGTCACAGTGGTCAGGAATTCTGCCACTGTGTACTCTCTGTTTAGGGCCAAATAGCATTCCAGTTTGGTCTGTTTATTGGGAAATTCTTTCCAACGTGTCAAATAATTATCTTTTTGTTTTCTCATTTGTGACTCGTTATAGGAAACTAGGCGTATGTCGCTCGTCACTACTTCACAGGAGAGCCATTTAAATGTGAACTTTTTAAAAACTCAAAATGTGTTTCTTTTTGGCAGAAATGCCTTCTGGAACATGTGAACTTTCATGTGCCTTAATAACAAACGTGCATGCCATCTGTAAATATAAAATTGTTACATTACAAGCCTAGTTGGTTTAGCCACAGAAAAAGGAAGCAACCTTCCTGCTAGCCATGATTGGCTGAGATAATGATTGGGCTGGACATGCCGAAAGATGAGTTCGGATTGGTCTGCCATGTAGCTTGCTTCTGTCTTTTTGAGCTGGTCAGTATGTGTAGGTAATCCTTTCTAACGCACTTAAAAAATATAAATATCACGTAGTAGAACTGCATAAGTGTTGCTCTCCACTTTCTGGAGGGCCGAGTTTTAAAATCAGTGGAATTAAGGGCATTCATGGAATCCGTGACGGAGAGGGAGAAGCATCCATCCATGTATATGGGTAAGATAGTCTAGCTAGCTACATTTTTAGATATTACACGTTTCTAATTTTGTCAAAAAGTTGTTTTCATTTCAAGTTAAAGTGTACCGTTAGCTAGCTAATGTTAGCTGGCTGGCTTGCTAGCTAACATTACGTGTATGATCTGTGTAGTAATATTATTTGTAGCTCAGAGCCAGTAACATTGAACCTGGTTGGTTGGTTAGCTACCTGCAGATTCATGCAGGGTAGTGACATCATGAGTTGGGATTATGGTTCATTGTTTAGCTAGCTAGCTAGCTACATGTCTTAACAAAAGACTCCACTATGCAAGTAACCATTTCAGTAGAATGTTCATGATGTCACTGCGACAACTGTTGATAGAAGTAGCTGGTAAATTCACTCTGGCTATCTACTCCGATTTCAGAGCACTCTTGTCTGAGTATGCCAGAGCGCAGAATAACTGACGAATTTATGAATGCTCAACACCCGTTGAATATGTCAGTAAACGTTGGCAAAAAAACTTTATGAAATTGTTGCCAGCAGCACAGTTGCAGTCACCAACACTCTGGATAACATAAAAACAGCCTAACCAGCTCTGCTAGGGTGAGTAAAATGGTCAGAGTGAGCTGTTCTCTCATTTGTGTCTGGAAGTAGCTAGCAAGCTAGCCAACGTTAGCCAGTTAGCTTGGGTGCTTGACTGCTGTTGTTAGTACAGAACGCTCAGATCAACCCTACTCCTCTGCCTCACATGCAAATCCTTAAAGAGATGGGTGGGGCTAAAGCTTAAGAGCGTGTGAACGATGCTGAATGGGTGTAGACAAAGAGCTCAACCAGTAGGTGTACCAAAACATTCTAAAGCCATTTTCTCAAAAGTGAGTATACAACTTTATCAACTTTCAAAGCAAAATTACTTTTCCATTGTTCTTCAACTGTAGTGTATAATATACCATTTTCTAGCTCTGAGTCTCTACTTTTAGCCAATGTAAAAAACACCATTTCAAATGTTGCTACATAAGACAAAATTTAGCCGATCGGTCACATTTGGTTTGATCTAATTGTGTTGCTGTCCTGGGGCTCTGTTCACAAACACAACCAGACACCACAGACCCCAGGACAGCAACACAATTAGATCAAACCAAATGTGACCGACCAGCTCGAAGAGTCCCCTATGCAAGCTGGTCCTGGGGCTCTGTGGGGTCTGGTTGTGTTTGTGAACAGAGCTTGCTTGGGGGACTCTTATCTAAGTTAATCTCTCTGTAGGTGATGGCTTTGTTATGGAAGGTTTGGGAATCGCTTCACTTTAGGTAATTGTAGAATTCTCTTTTCTGGATTTTGATAATTAACGGGTATCAGCCTAATTCTGCTCTACATGCATTATTTGGTGTTTTACTTTGTACACAAAGGATGCTTTTGCAGAATTCTGCATGCAGTCTCAATTTGGTGTTTGTCCCAATTTGTGAATTATTGGTTAGTGAGCGGACCCCAGACCTCACAACCATAAAGGGCAATGGGTTCTATAACTGATTAAATTATTTTTTGTCAGATCCTAATTGAGATGTCTAATTGTATGTTCCTTTTGATGGCGTAAAAGGCCCTTCTTGCCTTGTACCTCAGATCGTTCACAGCTTTGTGGAAGTGGTGCTGATTTTTAGGCCGAGGTAGGTATCGTTTTTTTGTGTGCTCTAGGGCAACGGTATCTTGATGGAATTTGTATTTGTGGTCCTGGCAACTGGACTTTTTTTGGAACGCCATTATTTTTGTCTCACTGAGAATTACTGTCAGGGCCCAGGTCTGACAGAATCTGTGCAGAAGATCTAGGTGCTGCTGTAGGCCTTCCTTGGTTGGGGACAGAAGCACTAGATCATCAGTAAACGGTAAACATTTGACTTCAGATTCTAGTAGGGTGGTCTCGCTCTCTCGCTCTTGTTCTGTGTGTGTGCGTGTGCGCGCTCGTGTGTGTGTGTGTGTGTGTGTCCGTGCATGTGTGTGTGTTAAGTGCGTGCGTGTGCCTGTGTGTTTGTGGAATTTCTGAAGTCCCTACCACATGGAGAAGACTTTCTGTTCAATCCATTTGGTTTGATGGAAGGGTTGGTTGATTGGATATGTAAATGTCTAGCCAGATCGGAAATTGACTTGGACTGAAGAATTTGGAATGCAAAATACCTGATTTACATCATGGGCATCTTTCAATTCAAATTCAAATCTCTAGTACTCTCTCTACCTTGCAACTCTGTCTCCTTCTCCATGTTATCTCCCCTCTCTGCCTTTCTCTTTCTCCCTCTCTTTATCCCTTCATCTTCCACATTTTTTCTCTCACTCACTGTCTTTGTCTTAGTTTATTTCTCCCTCTCTCTACATCCTTCCCTGGCGCAGGTTTTTACTGTGTTGGGAATGGCTGGATAGGGCCTTCGCTGGATCTGGAGCTGCACTGTAGCTGGTAAGATTGAGAAGGAGGGAGAGAGAAGGAGGGAGAGTGAAGGAGGGAGAGTGAAGGGAGAGAGAAGGAGGGAGAGAGAAGGAGGGAGAGGATGGGGCGACGGTCTGTCTGATTCCAGGGCCAAGGGAGTTTTAATACAAACCAGAGCAAGTTGGGGCTGAGGCCAAAGCACAGGTAACGTTTTAAGGACAGGAATCATTACATTTCTTTCCTTTAAGGTGGTGGCTGCGAATATGGAGTTTTCGCCCATGGCCCATCCAGAACCCTCTTTCTCAAAGCTAAGGATCTGAATCACGTTCTGCGCTTTTGTTATTTTATGCACACAATCACATTTCTTCTCACCGTCTTCTGAACACTCAACCAATTTTAATGATATGATGATGTAGACTATGTCTCTGCCTCATACAGGTGGATTAAAAACCCAGTGGCGATTTAAACAAACATTCCAAATATATATATATATATACAGTACTAGTCAAAATTTGAACACCTACTCATTCAAGGGTTTTTCTTCATTTGTACTATTTTCTACATTGTAGAATAATAGTGAAGATATCAAAACTATGAAATAACACATATGGAATTATGTAGTAACCAAAAAAGTGTAACCAAAAAAGCACAAGCAAGACGCAGTCTACACCACAGGAGGTTGGTGGCACGTTGATTGGGGAGGATGGGCTCATGGTAACGGCTGAAAGGGAATAAGTGTAATGGTACCAAATACATCAAACACAGTTTCCATGTTTGATGAGCCATCCTCCCCTCAGCAGCCTCCACTGGTCTACACATTGCATTGGGGCAAAACTATCAGTGTTTTGTGTGATTTAGATCATTTTTATAGTTGTGCTGCCAAATAGTCAGAGTTTCTGAAATAATAACACTACCACTTTGACTGCCTACCTGCCTCCCAATAGCCAACGTTTGCACATTAAATCGCTTTTGACTGCCTGTCTGTGTCTTGTCTAGTTTGATATTCTGCTGCTTTCCTAAATAGCTGCATGCAAGCAAACTCCCCTCCTAAAAAATGACCGCTAGACTGCCTGTTGTGTCGCGCTTATGTTGCAATACATTACAGTTTAAACAGACAAAGAACTATGTCTGTTCAAACTGTCTTTCGTGCACAAGCGGCAGCAGAGTCATGGGGTGGGCACTGAGCCAAAGCTGAAAGTGCTCAGAGGGGAAAGCAGTAGCGCGGCACATGAGCAGAAATCTCTGTATCTATAGCTATGAAAATTTTGTTTCCAGAAGATCCGGAACCGCAGCCACTCCGTTACTTTAAAACTGGCTTCGCAGCACAGATCTGATGTAGAGTGGTTAGCGATGTGTGTGTGTGTGTGTGTGTGTGTGCGGGGGGGGGGTCTGAGAATGTGAGGGTGTATGTGGGATTTGGACAAGAGAAGCAGGTGGAATGGGGGTGGACTTACGAGGAGCGAGGGGGGAATCGTAAACCGTGCTCCCATCCCATTGTTGGCTTTCCCCCATACTGATTTAGTTGAAAGGGGTCTGTGGCTCCATGGCAGTGTGCATTGAGGGTCTCTAATAGCCCTCACATTTCATCTTTATAGCCGTCAGTAAAACAGCCCAGTGAAAACAGGGAGAGATGGGGTTATATGGGGCAGAGGGAAATGTCATATTAATTACAGAAAAGGAGAGAAAAGCCACATTAAATGTCAAGAGAACTCGTGTCTCTCCGGAGAGAGACAAAGTTAGATTCGACCTCGCACAACGCATTTCAAATACTGACACTGACTGGCACCAGGAATGTAAGAGCATACTGTTACAGCAAAGTGCCCTCAGTTTTCAGGTGAAGACAGACGTCACTTCATTAATAAATTAAATGTAAATTAAACCAAATTAAAGGGGAGTTTTGTACATAGCCTACACACAGCTTTAACCTTTATTACGCCAGGTTGCCCCAAGTTGTCAGAAGACCTCTTGTTGAAGAGAGACATGGCCTGATCTGGTGTTGTGCTGTTGCCACTGGTGTAACGTAGTTTCTCTGGACCCCCCCTGCAAGGCAGGACGGAGTTTCCCCCCCAAATTTTTTTTTATTGAATGTGACAGCCAGACAGCCACTCACATTACCGATCGCTGTCCATGGTGCTGAAATCGTTGCCTTGACCGCGGCATTTGTTCACCGATATCCCCTTACACTTTCAATCAGTGGAATTGTTTCTTTTTCAAGGCCTGAGGCCTTTTTCAGTCATATTCCTGAATCCCAAGAAACAAATACTTAGCTTTCTAGTAAATATGGAAATTAAAATGGGTTACTGGGGTTACTGTCAAGATGATTTATTAAATGAATAAAGAAAATAGACATTGATGATAGGCGCATGGGCCCCCAGAGCTTGTGCCCCCCTCCTTTTACCTTTACCAGGGCCCATAAGGCTTCCGTCAAAAATAGTTCACTAAATAGGGAATACTGTAGGTTGTCATTTGGGACACAGCCCATTAATGTGTTGGTGTAATGTGTGCGATGGTTCAGTGGGAGGTTGACTGGTTTTAACACCTGTTTCCTGGTTATTAGTATGCAGGTTTGCAGACAGTGTGTACGTTATGGGTGTTCAGTGTAGTGTAGTATAGGCCCATAGCTTTCTTCTATAAGGCTGATAATGGCCATGTTGTCATTTACTGTGAGGTGAATGAGATCAAGGAGATGTGGTCAGTCTCCTACATCTTTAGAGAGTATACAGAATAAGCTCGATGCACACGGAGTGGCCTTATCGGAGCTGGAGCGCGGTGCTACAGGCCACAGCACTTGCATTGGCGAGTTAGAGGCTAGCGTTGGCTCATTAACAACTAAGGGTAGCATACCTCGACAATAGATCGAGCCAGACCCTTTTATTGCATTATTTTGGGGTTTCCTTACCCACAATACAATTGACCGAAAATGAATAAGGATGTAATTGCCTTCGTCACTTTGTTAGCGAAACGATTCATTTTACTTAGATGAAAATCCTCTGCACCCCCTTCCCATGCTCTTTGGATTAAATCCGTTTTGAATTGCAAATTCTATGCAATGTGGGCTCCCTTCTTTTCTTATGTTAAGCAACTACATTTCCCTGCAGTTCCAGAGTGATGTATATTTATATATTGGTGATGTAAGAGGCCTGGTATGTGTATACACAACATCTCGGATGTTAAGGACTGTATCTGTGCTAGTTGACCTGTAACAACTGTATCAAAATATATTTTTTTATTTTATTTTTTTGTCTCTCTCTTTGTTTTGCTGTATTGTTGTCTTTGATGTGTTGTTTTATATTACTACCAAATAACTTACAAGTGCAATTATTTTGTAAATGCTGGTGTTGAAAATCAATAAACAAAGTTWAAAAAAAAATATATATATATATTTTTATTGTGGCATTGTGTAGTGTGACAAAACTGCACATTTTAGAGTGGCCTATTAATGTCTCCAGCACAAGGGGCACCTATGTAATGATCATACTGTTTAATCAGATTATTGATATGATACACACCAATCAGGTTATTGAATCAGATTATTGATACACATCTGTCAGGTGGATGGATTATCTTGGGAAAGGAGAAATTCTCACTAGCAGGGATATAAACACATTTCTGCACAAAATATGAGCAAAATAAGCTTTTTGTGGGTATGTAACATTTGTAGGATCTTTTATTTCAGCTCATGAAACATGGGACCAACAGTTTACATGTTGCAGCATTTATATTTTTGTTCAGTGTATGTTTGTGCATTCGGAAAGTTTTCAGACCCCTAGACTTTTTCCACATTTTGTTATGCTACACCCTTATACATTTTTTTTCCATCAGTCTACACACAACAGCCTATAATGACAAAGCGAAAACAGGTTTTTAGACATTTTTGCAAAAGTTTAAAAAATTTAAAAACAGATATACCTTACCTTTACATAAGTATTCAGACCATTTGCTATGGAACTCGAAAATGAGCTCAGGTGCATCCTGTTTCCATTGATCATCCTTGAGATGTTTCTACAACTTGATTGGAGTCCATCTGTGGTCAATTCAATTGATTGAACATGATTTGGAAATGTATACACCTGTCTGTATAAGGTCCCACAGTTGACAGTGCATGTCAGAGCAAAAACCAAGCCATGAAATCGATGCAATTATCCGTAGCTCCGAGACAGGATTGTGTCGAGGGACAGATCTGGGGAGGGATACCAAAACATTTCTGCAGCATTGAATGTCCCCAGTAACACAGTGGCATCCATCATTTCTTAAATGGAAGAAGTTTGGAACCACCAGCTCTTCCTAGAGCTGGCCGCCCGGCAAATCTGAGCAATCGGGGGAGAAGGGCCTTGGTCAGGGAGGTGACCAAGAACCCGATGGTCACACTGACAGAGCTCTAGAGTTCCTCTGTGGAGATGGAAGAACCTTCCAGAAGGACAGCCATCTCTGCAGCACACCACCAATCAGGCCTTTATGGTAGTGGCCAGACAGAAGCCACTCCTCAGTAAAAGGCACATGACAGCCGCTTGGAGTTTGCCAAAAGGCACCTAAAGAACTCTCAGACCATGAGAAACAAGATTCTGTGGTCTGATGAAACAAAGATTAAACTCTTTGGCTTGAATGCCAAGCGTCACATCTGGAGGAAACCTGGCACCATCCCTACAGTGAAGCATGGTGGTGGCAGCATCATGCTGTGGGGATGTTTTTCAGTGACTGGGAGACTAGTCAGGACGGAGGCAAAGATGAGCGGCGCAAAGGACAGAGAGAACCTTGATGAAAACCTGCTCCAGAGCGCTCAGGACATCAGACTGGAGCGAAGGTTCACCTTCCAACAGGACAATGACCCTAAGCACACAGCCAAGACAACACAGGAGTGGCTTCGGGACAAGTCTCTGAATGTCATTGAGTGGCCAGCCAGAGTCCGGACTTGAACCCGATCAAACATCTCTTGAGAGACCTGAAAATAGCTGTGTAGCGACACTTGTAGCGTCATACCCAAGAAGATTTTAGGCTGTAATCGCTGCCAAAGGTTCTGCAACAAAGTACTGAGTAAAGGTGATATTTCCGTTTTTATTTTTTATAATTTAGCAAAAATAAAAAACTGTTTTTGCTTTGTCATTATAGGGTATTGTGTGTAGATTGAGGAGGGGAAAAAAACGATTTAATACATTTTAGAATAAGGCTGTAACGTAACAAAATGTGAAAAAAGTCAAGGGGTCTAAATACTTTCCGAATGCACTGTATAGGCTAGCACAGTGTTCAACATACAGTACATGAACAAAAGTATGTGGACATCTGCTCGTCGAACATCTCATTCCAAATTAATATGGAGTCGGTCCCCCCTTTGCTGCTATAACAGCCTCCACTCTTCTGGGAATGCTTTCTACTAGATGTTGGAACATTGCTACGGGGACTTGCTTCCATTCAGCCACAAGCATTAGTGAGGTTGAGTGATTAGGCCTGGCTCGCAGTTCGCGTTCCAATTCATCCCAAAGGTGTTCGATGGTGTTGCGGTCAGGGCTCTGTGTCAAGTTCCCAGTCAAGTTCTTACACACCGATCTCGACAAACCATTTTTGGATGGACCTCGCTTTGTGCATGGGGGCATTGTCATGCTGAAACAGGAAAGGGCCTTCCCCAAACTGTTGCCACAAAGTTGGAAGCACAGAATCGTCTAGAATGTCATTGTATCCTGTAGATACCCTTTAATTCAACTAGGCACATGTAATTGCAGAGTTTGGTAAACAAATTGCCACTGGATTGATGCAAATTATCATGATATCAATATACCAGGTAGGCATAAGTAACTTTGTAGGTAATTTTTGGGAAAGCCTTTCCATCTACCAGAAGACGGTTATCATTATAAGAAGGGACGTCAAACATTCAGCCTGCTGCACAAACCCTTTGGACGCTCTAATAATAATAATAATAAATAATTGATTATATTTATATAGCGCTTTTCTACCAACTGAGGTATTCAAAGTGCTTTGCATAGTAGGGGGAGACTCACCTTATCCACCACAAATGTGCGGCACCCACCTGGATGATGCACGGCAACCATTTTTGTGACAGGATGTTCACCACACATCAGCTATCAGGTGGAGAGGTGAGGAGTGATATATGCCAATTAGGAATGAGGGAGATGATTAGGTGGCCATGATGCAATGTTGGGTTGGGAATTTAGCCATGACACCGGGGTGAACACCCCTACTCTTACAATAAGTGCCATGGGGATTTTTTATGACCACAGTCAGAGATGACCACAGAGAGCTCTAGTCTAGAGCGCCAGGAGAAATTGTGCTTAGGAGCATTTTTAAACTCTCTCCATTGCTAAAGTAGGAAGAAATAGAAGTAATTGCTGTAAAAATGTTTGAGTGTGCTATGTTTACTATCATCATATATTAAAATATATAATTATTTTGACATATTTCATTGTTATATTACGCTAATTTCCTATGGTGGACAAAACGTGTTACATTTCACAAGCTTGCAATTTCATTTTGTGGAATTACATCAGATTGGGGATGTGTATAGTCCGTCAGCCAGGACTCAAATTGAAATGGCACAGACAATTTGTGGCACTCTCTGCATAAATGTCGCTGGCCACAAACTAATACACGGATTTGACTGTTAAGCTATCACTCAAACGAAAGCCAACCCCTGCCACTGTTTAGAACTCTCTCTCTCTCTCTCTCTCTCTCTCTCCTGTCACGTACCGTGCCGCCGTCCGGGTCGTTCCGTCGTCCCGTGCGCCGTTTCGTCTCCTCCTCCCTCCCTCCTCCCTCCCTCCCTCCTTCCCTCCCTCCTCTCTTCTCCTCTGTCTGTCTCTGTGCTCTCGGGAGGGAAATTGACGTCAGCCTCTGATCCTCTCCTGACTTCAAAAACTAAACTAACAAGCCTCTCACAGTCATTTTCCGAAGGGTTTTTCAGCTATCGTATTTTCTCTGTGGCTTCAGTGAGTGGCCACAATACTGCGCTAATACAAGTCTAAAATCTTCAGCATTTGGCTTTAGTCGAGTCCAGATGTGTGGGGTTTGCAGCTGTGGGGCCCTTCTATTGGTTCAATGCAACAGGCAAGCTCAAACAAGCACAGTATTGGAAATTTATTTCAATAAGTGTTTGGAACCCAGCTCGAACCGCAGGCTAGTGGCTTGCTAATGCATGGAGTCCTGGTGAACAGACCGACCGCCTCACACAGAAAAGCATGTTATTTCCAGCCCAGCTCTGTTGCTGCTCAGCACTGCAGGTTTTCTCCCTCTGATGTTGACGATTCAGAGCTTTTTATGGCTTACGCCGTGCCAGATATTTTTAAGTTTATCATACATATTTATGATTAGGGTTACTTGGAAAATGGTTATTAAAGAAAAGTTCTTTGAACAGCGGCAGCAGCGGGGAAAGCTGTTTTTCTCTGTTTTCAGATGTAAGCCACACTGGCCCAGTTAACACTGCCTAGCAGCTAGCTAAAACAGAGGAGTTAAACACAGACAGCAAACACAGTAAACCCCCCTCCTTCCTGCCAGCCCCCACACTAACACCACACACACACACACAAAACCCACACCCACACACACACCAAATCCATACGCCCCTAGAGCTACTATATCAAAGCCAGAACATCTCCACTTAGGCAGCGGTCTTTCTCTGTACTAACAGGTTAAAATGATGGATTCTCTCTCCCTACCACAGCCCATTCTCCACCTGTCCTCTCCATCCTCCATGTCCCCTCTCTCCTCCACACCTCGAGGTTGGGGATAATGCCTCTCCTCTTTCATGTGGGTTTACCCATTCATTCACCCCTCTCCCCACCTCCATCCACTCCCTCCCTCCATCGCAGAGGGCTCAGGGCCAGAGACAGGGACAGAAAACGGATCGTTTGTTGATCAAAGCTATTGGTTGTGTGTGTGTGTCTAAGCAAGTGATGTGTGTGTTCAGGATGATGCCCTCCTGAGGCTGTGATTAGGTTAATTAGATTATTGACTATAGGTGATGGATAACCTCATATCTAATAGAGCAGTTTGACAGGTCCAATCTGTGTTTGTGTGTTTTTGTGAGTGCATAGTAGTGTGTGTTTGTGTGCGCTTATGTGTGAGTTTTTCTATTTGCGTGCATGTGCGTTTGTAAATTTGCGTGTAGTGTGTGTTTGTTCCCTAGAGATTTGAACCTAGCTACCTCTATCTTTACCGTCATGATAGTATCCCCTCCCCCCAGACAAACAGGTGTCAGCGCCAACAGCTCCAGAGACTGGGTGTATTACCATAGAGATAATGGAGAAGATCAGGCTAGAGCACATGTCACACTCATTCCACGGAGGGTCGAGTGTCTGCATGTTTTCGCTCCTCCCTTGTACTTGATTGATGAATTCAGGTCGCTAATTAGTAAGGAACTCCCCTCACCTGGTTGTCTTTGGCTTAATTGAAAGGAAACACTAAACACCTGCAGACACTAGGCCCTCCATGGAATGAGTTTCACAACCCTGGACTAGAGTGTCCCAATCCGAGTGGAAAACAAGTGCTGTGTTTCCTGTGTGTGTGGCAGGCTGCACTTTAAACTAAATTTACATGGAAATAATGGAAATGAAAACAATTCCAGGGTTTCATATTTAGGGTATGAGATACGATAAATAATATATGGCTGCATAGTCAGATAGAGTGCTAAATGGCACCTTATTACCTACATAGTGAACTACTTTTGAACCGGGTCAAAAGTAGTGCACTATATAGGGAATAGGTTGCCATTTGGAAGACGACTCCACGGTTAGGAGGAAGAGAGGGATTATTTTCTCCTAACGGAGGGAGAGAAAAAAAAGATCCAAATGTCCACAGTACATAACTCGACTTCATCCCCATCCCTAGGTTAAAGCTTCCCCTTACGAACAAAAACATTTCACTGTTCCTAAAACGACATCTTGCTCAAAAAAACTTTTTCTGCCCTGTGAAAGGAGAGGAAGAGACCCTGGAAAGTGTTTTTGATAGGAGAAGAAAAGGAATGGAAAGGCCCTTCAGAATTCCCCCCACAATAGGGCTGAAATGGGATAGCTGAGGCCCCGGGCTTTTTTTACAATGAAGAACGTCAAAAGAGAATAGAAAAGAAGAGAATAGAAAAGAAGAGAATAGAAAAGAAGAGAATAGAAAAGAAGAGAAGAGAAAAGAAGAGAATAGTAAAAAAGAGAATAGTAAATAAGAGAATAGAAAAGAAGAGAATAGTAAAAAAGAGAATAGTAAAAAAGAGAATAGTAAAAAAGAGAATAGTAAAAAAGAGAATAGTAAAAAAGAGAATAGAAAAGAAGAGAAGAGAATAGAAGAGAAGAGAATAGAAAAGAAAAGAATAGAAAAGAAAAGAAGAGAATAGAAGAGAACAGGTCCCGGGCAATTACAGTCAGAGCTGAGAAAAGGACAACAGTAATGCTCCTAAAGAAGCTCCTTCCTCAATTGACCTAGGATGTTTTTTGTTGTTGTTGCCCTGTGCACCTTATTGAAAAAAAGGCTCCATACTAGGCTTTGGTGGTATACCGTACAGTATATACTGTATACCTGGGTATCTGGAAATAGCCACGGGATGGTTTTTCATTACCGTCAATATCGTTGAAACAATTTCGTTGACGTTCATTTTATACATTTGAATATTTGTAGCTACTTAAGTTAAATACCTGCAGTCAACTTGTGCAATACGCTAGGAGATAAAGAAGATTGCGTTCTTCATTTCACCTGTCACATATTTTTTAATTATACAACTTACCGGTAGTCCCCAGGCACTTGGTGTTTGTTTACAAGCACACAACAATGAGAGACCGGAGTCTTGTGAGTCACTCACTGTTGTGCAGCATTCGCAAGGTATCTTATATCTATTAAGTAACATTTCAAAAAATTTGCTAAATGCCGTGCGTTTGCGCATTTGGTTTGCTAATTTAGTAGCGAATTAGCTATCTAGCTAAGTGGTTAGCTTCTTCCAAAATCTAGCTTCGCTTGGTAACAGCAGAGAATCCCCTCCTGGATCATGAGCCTTGCCGTCTAATATTTGTTTTGTGCGTGCAACAAACTGTAAGTAGCATTTATATAACTTTATAAGCTGGGATGTCTGTCCTGTACAGACACTGCATAACATGTTGGCAATGAGCTCGTTAGCATTTAGTTAGCATTCTCTATGGGATTTGAGATGTACTTGTTAGCTTTGCTAACCTTCGGATTACAGAGGATCAATGGGGTTTGAAAATAGCGCCCCTTGTGTTCAGTGCCGGTATTACCGAATATCCCGGCGCAAGGTCGGTACAAAGGTATTACAATCTGGATACCACCCAAGCCTATTCCACACACTGGGATATGTGCTCCAAAGGGTGTCTATGTAGCTGTTTATTATGTAATTAACCGTTTATAACCTTCTTATAAACCCTTTTCAAACTCTTCATTAAACCCCTTATAAAGGGTAAGTGAAGTAGTAAAATTAATTGAACAAAGCACACAGAGAGTATAGACAGTTCACAGAAACTAACAGTTGCTCAAAGGCCCTGTCTGGATGTGTGTATGTTCTCCCTCCCTTCCCGTCAGTGAAACCAAAACAGCCAAAGTGCCACGGGGGCCAAAAGGGGCCAGGCTGTCAGGTTTGAAGGGTTAAAAGTGCAGAGTGGCGGTTCAAAGGACCGTGGCTCCTTTAGACAAAAGACCCTGCTCCATTCTCGCCCCAGGACAGTTCTCTGTCTCAACCAGAACAAAGACCCCACGTTCCTTTAGGCCACTGTCTGCCTGTCTGAGAGCCCACTGTCTAGGCCGGGGTCTGCTGGACATGCATGGTCAGGCCACTGAGGACCAGAACACAAGCTAACATAACAAACAGAGCAAAGCGACTAGCTAGCGCCTAGTGGGGGTGTTGCAGTAGGGAGATGATAATTTGCACCACAGACAGACACAATCTCAAAATCGACTCTCCTGCACGGCAGGCAGCCCTCTGATATTTTATTCAATATTCAGTTTCCAGTTTTTGGTCGATAACCTCTTTTTATTTCTGTTTTCTCCCCCTTATTTCCCCTCCTTCTCCCTCTTCTCTCTTCATCCCTCCTTCCAGGAACCCTGATGGCGACGTCCAGCCGTGGTGTTACATCGCTGACCATGAAGAAGGAATCTACTGGAGATACTGTGACATCTCCACCTGTCAGAGTAAGTGGCTGTGTGTGTGTGTGTGTGTCTTTTTCTGTGTGTGTGCATGCTTGTGTGGTGTGTGTGTGTGTGTGTCTGTGTGCATTCGTGCCTGAACGCATGAGTGTGTCTGTGTATCAGAGTCATGGAGTCAACGCCCTGTGTTCCCGTATTACACCCTGGCTGACCTGAAGCCCGGAGGCCCTGTACCATTTGCATGATCGTCTGTTCATCTCCCGGTCTCTCGTTCGGACAGATAGATACAGTAGTTATGAAAATGTTTATAGGTCGTCAGCAGGGTTTCACTGAGCTATTATCATCCTGAAGAATGTGCCTAATTGCCTCTCATCACCAGCTCTGCTATGTCTGGGCCTGTCTGTTCGATATGAACTGTCAGTCAGTCAGTCAGTCACGCTGTGTGTGTTTCACTACTTACCGTATGTGGGTGTGTTACTGTGTGTGCATGTGATTTGTCTGTGTATACATACATGTTTGCGAGTATTTGTGTGCATGTTAACACAT
>NC_036855.1:40252452-40257266 GCF_002910315.2 Salvelinus sp. IW2-2015 | reverse complement strand
AATCAACGACTAAAAAAAAATGAAAAGCCCCCCTTAAGGAGAAACAAGCTAAAAAGGTGTGTTTTTAAGATTACCAGTCGCAACGTCAACAGTGACAGTGCTTGCCTTCTAGCAGAGTTCCTCTGTCCAGTTGTCTGTGTTATTTTTCCCTGTTAACTCTTATTCTTTTTATTGGCCAGTCTTGAGATATGGAGTTCTTTGCAACTCTGACTAAGAAGGCCAGCATCCCGGAGTCGCCTCGTCACTGTTGACGTTGAGACTGGTGTTTTGCGGGTACTATTTAATGAAGCTGCCAGTTGAGGACTTGTGAGGCGTCTGTTTCTCAAACTAGACACTCTAATGTACTTGTCCTCTTGCTCAGTTGTGTACCGGGGCCTCCCACTCCTCTTTCTATTCTGGTTAGAGACAGTTTGCGCTATTCTGTGAAGGGAGTAGTATACAGCGTTGTACGAGATCTTCAGTTTCTTGGCAATTTCTCGCATGGAATACCCTTCATTTCTCAGAACAAGAATAGACTGACGAGTTTCAGAAGAAAGTTCTTTGTTTCTGGCCATTTTGAGCCTGTAATCGAACCCACAAGTGCTGATGCTCCAGATATTCAACTAGTCTAAAGAAGGCCAGTTTTATTGCTTCTTTAATCAGAACAACAGTTTTCAGCTATGCTAACATAATTGAAAAAGGCTTTCTAATGATCAATTAGCCTTTTAAAATTATAAACTTGGATTAGCTAACACAACGTGCCATTGGAACACAGGAGTGATGGTTGCTGATAATGGGCCTCTGTACGCCTATGTAGATATTCCATTTAAAAAATCTGCCATTTCCAGCTACAACAGTCATTTACAACATTAACAATGTCTACACTGTATTTCTGATCAATTTGATGTTATTTTAATGGACAAAAAATGTGCTTGTCTTTCAAAAACAAGGACATTTCTAAGTGACCCCAAACCTTTGAACGGTAGTGTATGTCCACAGTTTCGGCCCCCCTCAGGTTCTCTGGGAGGCTATTCCAGTGGCTGGGGGCATATTAACTAAAGGTTGCCTCTCCATGCCTCTTGGTCCTAGGCTTTGAGATAGTTAAAAAGCCAGTGCCAGAGGACCTCAAAGACCTACTGGATACATAACTTAACATATAACCAATGTCATTTGGCACTGCCAGTGTAAACAAATGTCACATAATACATCTTGACAGGCCTGTTTGACCTCATATGAAGGTCCACGCTCTTTACAGTACCAATGCCTATTTCAGACCTACACAACCAACTACTTAAGAATACTACAAGCAGAGTTCTTCCCTAATTTCATGGACCTCATGCGACCAGCCTGGACACAAAACTAACGAGGTGGAACCACTGCAGGGTGGAGCCACTGCCCGCCAAGCTGGCGTGACCCTAGATAACAGGGCACAGTGGGACGACTTACTGATCAATCCTGGCAGATGCAGACAGAGCCTTAGTGAATGGCCACGCTGCCACACGAAAACACAGACCAAACCACATGTAGACCAACAAAAACATTTACATTTTTAGTAATTTAGCAGATGCTCTTATCCAGAGTGTCTTACAGTTAGTGCATTCATCTTAAGATAGCTAGGTGGGACATAGTAAGTACACTTTTCATCAGTAAAGTAGCTATCAGCAAAGTCAGAGCTAGATAAGAGAGAGATGAATGTGCCTAATTGCCTCTCATCACCAGCTCTGCTATGTCTGGGCTGTCTGTTCGATATGAACTGTCAGTCAGTCAGTCAGTCACGCTGTGTGTGTTTCACTACTTACCGTATGTGGGTGTGTTACTGTGTGTGCCATGTGATTTTGTCGTGTATACATACATGTTTGCGAGTATTTGTGTGCATGTTACACATCTGTATGTCTATGCTGTGTGTGTGTGTGTGTGTGTGTGTGTGTGTGTGTGTGTGTGTGTGTGTGTGTGTGTGTGTGTGTGTGTGTGTGTGTGTGTGTGTGTGTGTGTGTGTGTGTGTTGTGTGTGTGTGTGTGTTTACATTAATATCAGCGTGGCCGACTATCTCTTAGCTGTCAGTCAGCTCAGCAGAGCAGTGTGTGTTGTGTGGTGTGTTGTTGCCTCTATGCATGTTCTCTACTGGCTTGGCACAGACCTGGTAGAGCTGTCTGTCTGTCTCTCTCTGTCTGTAATCCCATCAGCCCAGCTGGAACGTCTCATCATCACATACTTTACACCTCCTCCCTTCCTTTATCACTGGCTGGAGAAAGAACCGCTGTGGTATTACCTGATTGGATGGGAGGGACAGGGAGAGAGAGGGAGAGACTGGGCCTAATTCATCAACCAGTCAACTCAATCACAGACTGGATATGACCTGAACCACAGTCAGTCCTCACTAGACTAGACTGTGACGTGTGTCAGTGCTCTGGCTGAAAACACTCCCATTCTTTATGTTTCTACTTAAACCACATTATCAAATAGGCCATTATTAAACAGCACATTCCAGACATGGAATGCAACGCAATGTGCTTCACAGGAGAAAAAAATAAATAAATGAAAATATTTACAAACATAAGCGAATAAAAAACAATATAATAATAAAAACTCAACGACTAAAAAAGCCCCCTAAGGAGAAACAAAGCTAAAAAGGTGTGTTTTAAGATACCAGTCGCAACGTCAACAGTGAAGATGCTTGCCTTCTAGGCAGAGTTCCTCTGTCCATGTCTGTGTTATTTTTCCATGTTAATCTTTCTTTTTATTGGCCAGTCTGAGATATGGATTTTTCTTTGCAACTCTGCTAGAAGGCCAGCATCCGGAGTCGCCTCTTCACTGTTGACGTTGAGACTGGTGTTTTGCGGGTACTATTTAATGAAGCTGCCAGTTGAGGACTTGTGAGGCGTCTGTTTCTCAAACTGACACTCTAATGTACTTGTCCTCTTGCTCAGTTGTGTACCGGGGCCTCCCACTCCTCTTTCTATTCTGGTTAGAGACAGTTTGCGCTATTCTGTGAAGGGAGTAGTATACAGCGTTGTACGAGATCTTCAGTTTCTTGGCAATTTCTCGCATGGAATACCCTTCATTTCTCAGAACAAGAATAGACTGACGAGTTTCGAAGAAAGTTCTTTTGTTTCTGGCCATTTTGAGCCTGTAATCGAACCCACAAGTGCTATGCTCCAGATATTCAACTAGTCTAAAGAAGGCCAGTTTTATTGCTTTTTAATCAGAACAACAGTTTTCAGCTATGCTAACTAATTGAAAGGCTTTCTAATGATCAATTAGCCTTTTAAATTATAAACTTGGATAGCTAACACACGTGCCATTGGAACACAGGAGTGTGGTTGCTGATAATGGGCCTCTGTACGCCTATGTAGATATTCCATTTAAAAATCGCCATTTCCAGCTACAAAAGTCATTTACAACATTAACAATGTCTACACGTATTTTCTGATCAATTTGATGTTATTTTAATGGACAAAAAATGTGCTTGTCTTTCAAAAAACAAGGACATTTCTAAGTGACCCAAACCTTTGAACGGTAGTGTATGTCCACAGTTTCGGCCCCCTCAGGTTCTCTGGGGGCTATTCCAGTGGTGGGGGCATATTAACTAAAGGTTGCCTCTCCATGCCTCTTGGTCCTAGGCTTTGAGATAGTTAAAAAGCCAGTGCCAGAGGACCTCAAAGACCTACTGGATACATAACTTAACATATAACCAATGTCATTTGGCACTGCAGTGTAAACAAATGTCACATAATACATCTTGACAGGCCTGTTTGACCTCATATGAAGGTCACGCTCTTTACAGTACCAATGCCTATTTCAGACCTACACAACCAACTACTTAGAAATACTACAAGCAGAGTTCTTCCCTAATTTCATGGACCTCATGCGACCAGCCTGGACACAAAACTAACGAGGTGGAACCATGCAGGGTGGAGCCACTCGCCCCGCAAGCTGGCGTGCCCTAGATAACAGGGCACAGTGGGACGACTTACTGATCAATCCTGGCAGATGCAGACAGAGCCTTAGTGAATGGCCACGCTGCCACACGAAAACACAGACCAAACCACATGTAGACAACAAAAACATTTACATTTTTAGTAATTTAGCAGATGCTCTTATCAGAGTGTCTTACAGTTAGTGCATTCATCTTAAGATAGCTAGGTGGGACATAGTAAGTACACTTTCATCAGTAAAGTAGCTATCAGCAAAGTCAGAGCTAGATTAATTTTTTTTTTTTTTTTTGGTGGGGGGGGGGTCGAGGTGAGGAGGGGGATTATTTAAGATACTCTTTGAAGAGGTAGGTTTCAGGTGCTTTCGGAAGATGGGCAGGGCCTCTGCTGTCTTATCTTCAGGGGGAAGCTGGTTCCACCATTGGGTGCCAGGACAGAGATGAGCTTGGACTGGGCTGAACGAGAGCTGCCTCCCGTAGGGGTGGGAGAGCCAAGAGAGCAGAGGTGGTGGAATGGAGTGCTCGGGTTGGAGTGTAGGGTTTGAGCATAGCCTGAAGGTAGGGAGGGGAAGTTCCTCTTGCTGTTCCGTAGGCAAGCACCATCTTGTAGTGGATGCGAGCTTCAGCTGGAAACCATGGAGTGTGGCGGAGTAGCGGATTGACATGGGAGAACTTCGGAAGATTGAAAACCAGGCGGGCTGCAGCGTTATGGATCAGCTGTAGGGGTTATGATGGCACAAGGCGGGAGCACAGCCAACAGCGAGTTGCAGTAGTCCAGACAGGAGATGACAAGGGCCTGGAGTAGGACCTGTGTCGCTTCCTGTGTGAGGTAGGGTTGTACTCTACGGATGTTCTAAGAGCATGCTGCAGGAGCGAGTCACTGCTTTGATGTTTGCAGAGAACA
>NC_036855.1:40038389-40251519 GCF_002910315.2 Salvelinus sp. IW2-2015 | reverse complement strand
GCTAGATAAAATTTTTAATTTTTTTATTTTTGGGTGGGGGGGGGGTCGAGGTGAGGGAGGGGATTATTTAAGATACTCTTTGAAGAGGTGGGTTTCAGGTGCTTTCGGAAGATGGGCAGGGCCTCTGCTGTCTTATCTTCAGGGGGAAGCTGGTTCCACCATTGGGGTGCCAGGACAGAGATGAGCTTGGACTGGGCTGAACGAGAGCTGCCCTCCCGTAGGGGTGGGAGAGCCAAGAGAGCAGAGGTGGTGGAATGGAGTGCTCGGGTTGGAGTGTAGGGTTTGAGCATAGCCTGAAGGTAGGGAGGGGAAGTTCCTCTTGCTGTTCCGTAGGCAAGCACCATCTTGTAGTGGATGCGAGCTTCAGCTGGAAACCAATGGAGTGTGGCGGAGTAGCGGATTGACATGGGAGAACTTCGGAAGATTGAAAACCAGGCGGGCTGCAGCGTTATGGATCAGCTGTAGGGGTTATGATGGCACAAGCGGGGAGCACAGCCAACAGCGAGTTGCAGTAGTCCAGACAGGAGATGACAAGGGCCTGGAGTAGGACCTGTGTCGCTTCCTGTGTGAGGTAGGGTTGTACTCTCAGCGGATGTTCTAGAGCAGGGGTGTCAAGAGTCAAATGGGAGGCCAAATAAAAAATTTAGCTACAAGCCGAGGGCCGGACTGTTGAATGTTCATTGAAATTTTTTAAATGACGCAATATAGTCTAGTGAACCTAATTGAACTACTGAAAACCTAACAAATATGATTCAATATGATCAGATAAATAACAGCAATATATTTCTTATGGCTCTGTCAGTAATCTTTAATTTCAACAGACACAAAAGACAAATTTCCTTTATATAAAAATCCCCATAACATGAACATTAATGAAAGAAACCGGTATTCGAAGGCACCATCAGTAGCCTATATTTTCTATTTTTAGCAACAGTGGGCTAAATTTACTTCAAAGAAAAAACAATATAGATTTTCTATCATCCACTCAACTGAAATATTTTTAAAATATATGGATTGGAAATACAATAAAATAAAGTGCAAAATCTATTAATCAAAAACAACACTTTGTTTAAGGAGAAGTAACATGCAGTGAAAACAAATTATAAACTTTAACTTTTAAACTTGAACTGAGTAAAACTCTAAATATGTGATTGCACAGTAATGTTCACTTGTTTGAGTTGAGGTGATACTTGGTGGTGTCCCATCTTTTCCACGAAGTTCATCAATGTTCGGGGGTAAGGCTCTGAGCTGAGGAAATCCCTCAGAATTGAGTGGAGGTGTTCAGCAGTAAGTCGACTTCTGTGTGATGTTTGTTCAGGTTCATCAAGAAAACAGTTCACACGGTATGTGCTGCCAAACATAGACAACGTTTGGAGCAGCTGGATGCGCAGCTGGGGCATGTGTCGGGGAGGAAACGGGGCGAACTCCGCAGCACCCACTGCCGCATATTTTGCCTCAGTGCATCATTGCATTGGAGGTCAATCACTCCATTTGGAGGTTTGGTGGTGAGCTTTCACGTCAACAGCAAATGGGTTACCGAGCAGTTCCAACCTGCTTTTTTGTGCTTTCAAAGTCAGCAAATCGGCGTCGCAAGTCAGCGGCAAGCCATACTATTTTTCAGCCAACTGTGCGGCTCGGGAACGCACTGGTAGAGAGCTTCTCTTTCATGGTCTGGCAAGCTGGGAAAGTGGCTCAAATTTTCTTTCCGCATCTGCGTCTCCACAGAGTCAGTTTGGTTTTAAATGCCTTCACTGTACTGTACATATCAGAGATGACATGATCCCGACCCTGCAGCTGCAAGTTCATTGCATTCAGATGACTCGTAATGTCACACAGAAAAGCCATTTCACACAGAAACATTTCGTCTCGGAGTTGTGTTGTGTCTTTCCCTTTTGCGTCCAAGAACAGACAAAATCTCTCACGAAGCTCGAAACATCTTTGAAGCACCTTTCGCTGGCTTAGCCATCGCACGCTCTGTGTGATAAGGCAATCACCATGCTCCGTTTCTAACTCCGTCAGAAATGCCTGAACTGGCGGTGATTGCATTGTGGGAAATGTAGTATTGGTGCGTGTAAAAGATCTGGCGGGCTGCCGGCTTGCCACAGGGTTTTGTCCAGAGTCACGCCAAGGTTCTTTGCACTCTGGGAGGGCGACACTGTGGAGTTGTCAACCGTGATGGAGCGGGCAGGCCTTTTCTGGTAGGAAGAGCAGCTCAGCCTTGTCGGGTTGAGCTTGATGTTGTGGGCTGACGTCTAAGCTGAGATATCTGCCAGGTACGCAGAGATGTGTGTCGCCACCTGGGTGTCAGAAAGGGGAAGGAGAAAAGTAGTTGTGTGTCATCTGCATAGCAATGATAGGAGAGACCATGTGAGAATATGACAGAGCCGAGTGACTTAGTGTATAGAGAGAAGAGGAGAGGGCCTAGAACCYAGCCCTGGGGGACACCAGTAATGATAGTACGTGGTGCAGACACATATCCTCTCCACGTCACCTGGTAGGAGCGGGCTGCCAGGTAGGATGAAATCCAAGAGTGTGCAGAGCCTGAGACGCCCAACCCTGAGAGGGAGGAGAGGAGGATCTGATGACAGTTTCAAAGGCAGCGGATAGATCTAGGATAATGAGAACAGAGGAGAGAGAGTCAGCTTTGGCAGTGTGGAGAGCCTCTGTGAAACATAGAACAGCAGTCTCAGTTGAGAGACCCGTCTTGAAGCCTGACTGGTTAGGGTCAAGAAGATTGTTTTGAGAGAGATAACGCTCAGTTGTTTTGGAAAGAAAAGAAAGGGATGCAGGTCTATAGTTTTACGTCAGATAAGTCAAGTGGTGGTTTCTTGGGAAGGGGAGCGTCTCGGGCCATTTTGAAGTCAGAGGGGACGCAGCCAGTGTTCAGGGATGAGTTGATGAGGGAAGTGAGGAATGGGAGAAGGTCTCCAGTGATGGTCTGGAGAAGGGAGGGGATGGGGTTGAGCGGGCAGGTTGTCGGACGGCCAGACCTCACTAGTCTCAGGATTTCAGGTCAAGGTGTAGGGTAGTTCTGTGTGAGTGGGACCAGTGGACTCAATAGGCTAAGTGAATGAGGAGCGGATGTCGTCAACCTTCTTTTCAAAGTGGTTGAGAAAGTCATCCGCAGAGAGGGAGGAGGGAGGGGTGGGGGATATTTAGAGTGATATTCAGAGTGATAGAAAGTGGCTTTAGCAGCAGATACAAAGGAAGAAAATGTAGAGAGGAGGGAGTGAAAGGATGTTAGGTCCTCCGGAGGTTTATTGTTCCTCCATTTCTGCTCAGCTGCCGGCAACCCTGTTCTGTAAGCTCACAATGAGTCACTCAGCCACGGAGCAAGAGGGGAGGGCCGAGCGGAAAAGGGGACAGTGCGAGTCATAGGATGCGGAAAGGGAGAAGAGTAGGGTCGAAGAGGCAGAGACAGGATTTAGCAGAAGGGAGAGATGATAGGATAGAAGAGGAGAGATTAGTAGGCGAGAGAGAGCAAAAATTGCGATGGCCCATGACCATCTGGGTAGGGGCTGAGGGGCTAGGGTTGGAGGAAAGGGATACAGAAAAGGAAACAAAGTACTGATCAGAGACCAGGCGGGGGGTTGCAGTTGATCAAGCGTATTGCATGCCTTGTGAGTTGGAGGGSATTGGGAAAGGGTGAGGTCAAAAGAGGCTAGAAGCAGAAAGAGAGTTGGAAAGAAATAGTAGGCAAACAGCCTCTAGTAAAGATGAGATTAAGAGTATTGCATGCCTTGTGAGCGATAGGTGACCACAATTTTATGCTTGAGTGGACAAGTGACAGTGACGGCACAGAATTCAAATGAGAAGATGGACAGGTGAGAGAAGGAGATAAGAGAAAATCTCCAGTTCMGAGAAATTAGTAGCCCTGTTCCACCACTGCGACAACCAGATGCTCTTAGAATTTGACAGAAAACGTAGTCAGATGAAGAGAAAACAGCTGACGTAGCAGTGTTCTCTGGATGTCTCCGCCAGGGCCAAAAAGGCAAGGGACTGAAGGGCATCATGGGCTGAGATGATCTTGGCGTTCTTGACCGCAGATCGGCAACTCCAAACGTTGCCATAGACCCGGAATTCCACATGGGTTGTGCACGCAGGGTACACGAAATTAGAAGGGTTGGAGCCAAGGGGTGGGAAGTGTCTGTAAGGCCTATAGGGAGAGGAGCGAACAGGTATAGAAAACACACAAATTGTTGAAACGACCGCCGCTGAGAAACCAGGGGAGACTGAAGTACTAACACTAATTGCTAATTGCCTAGAACACACCTCCTCCAACACAGCCACTGATTACCAAAACAAGTCAAATGCAGACCAACCAAAACACAGACAGACAACATGAAGACCAACCAAAACACAGACAGACCACCAAAACAGACAAAAAGGAAACGCAGACGACCCAGATCCCGTTCTGAAACACCACAGGAGCTCTGAGGCTCTCGTTGTTTGTCATGATCTTGTGAGAAGACACAGACAGATAGTGTGTTCTTTCTTTCACTTGGCAGCAGCCTTTTAGATGCAGAAGAACACATCGAGAAAGGGCATGGCTGGAGGTGAAGACAGGCAGCACCACGTGGCGACTGTGGTTTCACAATAAGATCAGACGACTTGGTTTCGTGTTCTAGAACGCACTCTCTTCTCGCTGGCTGCCCTTGAGGCAGAACTGTCTCATCAAGACAGTACAGGCACGTTTTCATCTGTCTTCATTGTAAGATGCCTCGCTCAGGGCCCTTCCCTTCCTTTCTTTATCTCAATTGTCTCTTTATTCAGTAATACAGTGTGTCTATCTATCTATAATGCCAGGGCAGAAAGGGGAGCAGGGAGGGTGTGTGTAGATCTGCATTCAATATGGGCAATGCTCGAAGCGGGCAGAAGAAGTGGAGCACACACACGGCACAGGGGTAGGTTACAGGACAGGCTGGCTGCACCAGTCTAGCCTGGACGACAACAGACAAAATATGCATGGAGGCAGGGAGCACTATGGTGACCCAGCCACCCATCTGCACTGCAACAAAGGCTGGCCTCAATTAAGCCCTGAGATAAGTAATCAGCTTAGCTCTTACTCCAGCCAGGGGAATGGGTGGATGGATGGGAGGGCCGGACTGTTCCACTCTGACACAAAGGGCATGGGACCGCTCGGGTCCAGACACCCGTGGATATTTGGACACTTGTGTGAAATAGGTCAGTCGAAAGAGAAAGAGAGAGGTGGAGGGAGAGGGAGAGAAAAAGAGAGAGGTAGACACCTAAAGTACACACACGCACAAACGCACGCACACACACACGCACACGCACACGCACTGCCTTTTCAGCAACACACGCTTTGTTGGATGGGTTGATGGGTCCTTTAGTCATTTGGCCTCCAGAGGCTGAGAGGACAGCTGAAGACTGAGAGGAGTGGGCTTGAGTCACACAGAGGAGTAGTGGGCACAGTCTCTCTCTCTCCCTGTCGCCTCCTGCCTACTACATTCTTGGGGCTGGCTGGGAGGGTTAGGGAAGAGGAGGAAGGGAAGAATGGGGTGTAATGGTGTTCTGTGAGAGATCACCAGTGGTTAATGAGGTGTGGGGAATGTACCAGATAAATCCCTGTAAACCCCCACAGCCAAACTTACAATAGGGCCAAGCCCACTCTACCCTGAGCCAGGCCTGCACCAATGGAACCCTTGGTGGCACAAAAGCTGTAGGCTTATCCTCATAGTAGGATGTTGCAGAAACATTCCTGTCCCACTACCTTGAGTCTGTTGTGACCTTTCACCCTTTTGCAGGTGTGTTTTGTAGTTATAGAACACTRAGTGGTGGAAAAAGTACCCAATTGTTATACTTGAGTAAAAGTAAAGTAACTGTACCTTAATAGAAAATGACTCAAGTAAAAGTGAAAGTCACCTGGTAAAATACTACTTGAGTAAAAGTCTATAACTATTTGGTTTTAAATATACCTAAAAAAAATAGTCTTATAGTAAGCAAACCAAACAGCACAATGTTCTTGATATTTGTTTAATTTACAGATAGCCAGGGGCACACTCCAACGCAGACATCATTTACAAATGAAGCATTTGTGCGTTTACTTGATGAAGTCACCCCGCCACTTTCCCTCTTTCCATCTGTCTGAGAATGACACAGATCGAAGAGCTTCCTGGCGCTGTCAGCGCGGAACTAAAAGTCCTGGAGCCTTTCTGAACATGCCACACACAACACACAACACACACACACACACACACACACACACACACACACACAACACACCACACACACACACACACACACACACACACACACACAACACACACAACACACACACACACACACACCAACACACACACACACACACACACCACACACACAACACACACCACTGTTACTTCCCTGACATCCTTGAGCGTTCTCTAGAAAACAAAGAGACTTTGAGACATTGAAGTGAGTGAGGCGAAGAGCTCATCTCTCACCAACCAGCCATATGATCAGGAAAAACAGGCTCTGTGTGTCACTACTGTGCATTCCTATCTTCAGATACAGCCTCTCAGTTTTCTCTGCTGCACTCAACACTACAATTTGTTCTTTACAGCGTGTTTACATTTTCAGTTCAAAGAAGGGATAATCCCATGACTCATATATATACTTCATAAACATACATATTATTCAACCCAGGGTCAATTGAACTGTGGAAAATAGCCAATATGCTAAAAGGCCTATACATTTTTTKTTTCGTGCAGTTGACATGTCAATCAAATCAATAGAGGATATCCAAATGAACTTACCTGGTGTAAGTTCAAAGGCAAGTCCCTCAAGGATGTTATTTGTGATTGATTAGAGGAGAGAGGTAAAACTTAAAGCTGCCTTTTCCTGTTGCACCTGAAATGTGTACTCTAAAAATAATATGTATTATAAATAAAGTTTAAAAAACGTACAGTGAGGTCATTTCGTACAGTGATGTCATTTCGGTCTATGCAGAGGCCTTCATCAGACAGAGAATATGCTAATGTACATGTTTGCTCTGTGCATTGAAGTTCAAAGTGAAGACAGTCGCTGAAGGGTGTTAGTAGTGATTGATTCGGGAGGACAGGGGTAAAGCCCGAAGCTGCCTGGTGCACTTCAAAGTGTGATCACTGATTCTGTTATCATAAATACTTCCAAACGTCATTACCACGTTAAAACGTCTGACGTTTTTATGAGATGGTCCATTGATTTATTATTACGCTATATATTTTCTGTTTTATTATGCTATAAAAGAAAAGGTTATGATGCGATATTATATGATCCCTTGGTTGTAATATATCACTAGTCCCTGGAGTTTGTTTGTGGTCATGTCATGTGGTTAGTGTCGCATGGTATTATATTTTACATTTTACATTCTTTTCTCTTAACCAGAGCGACAACCAATGCATTCAACTAAGGTAGGCAAAAACAACCCACTTTCTTAATCAGTTSCCATCTTGCTCCACCTGCAGAGTTGGTGTAGGTTGAAGTTTCCCCTAGACGCTGATCTGGGGTCAGTTTTCCRCCCACTAATGGTTAAGGTTAGGATTGGGTGAGGGGAAGCTGATCCTAGATCTGTATTTAGGTGCTAGGGGAAACTTAAACAGTTCAGGAGAGAGTCAACGTCATATCATCTCATCTCCCCTCAGTAGGAGTGAGACTGTTCACATAGGACACCTGAGACTGAGAACTCTCCCTCCATTCAGGCCCTTCGTGTAACTGACCAGCCATTCCAGGCCCAGGAGAGCACAGGGACCATTGTTCTGGCAGCTCAATGGCGCCATTGTGGGGGGGTGAAAGTGAGACGCGGGCGGCTCAGTGGCTTAAGGAGCTTTTTATGCATCCCCTCCCCACAGATAGATGATTTAATGCAACTGTGGTCATCTGATTGTCTGTTTTTTCCAGGGCATCTAGTATAGAGAATATGGGGAAAACGTATTTTAAAGCCTTATTATCATCTCATAATGATCCTGACTAAATACCAGATATGTTGTGGCAAAATACTGCTCCTGACTGTAGATAAAATGCTGTATGTTTTCAACACACACAGACTTTCAAGCTGTGTTATTGTGGTCATTATTCTCATCGTGGTCATTCCTGTTAGAGACAGATGAAAGTCAATGGTAGGTGGTCTGATCCTCTCCACCCCCTTACACACGCACGAGCACGCACGCGCGTGCACACACACACACACACACACACACACACAGCCACTTACTCTGACACAAATGTGCGTGTGAGCAAGAGTGTGTGTGTCTGTGTGCGTATGTGCCTGTGTGTGAATGTGTCTGTGTGACTAATCTCTGTCTCAGCCCTGACGCCTGTCTGTCAGTTTAAGCTGCCCCTCTCACCTGTCTGTTCCAGACCCCTCTCCAATGAGTAAACTCTTTGTTGGGTCTCAATGACCCCTGACCTCTCCACAACACCGCCCACATTACCCCTGGGGGGAAATGCCTGCACACAGGTACAAACAAGCTTTTCGTATCCCCTAGGGGGGAAGAGGAGGGGACGGAGGAACGGGACAAAAACAAGAGAGAATCACTTGGTAGATTAGTATTTCTCTCTCCCTTTCTGTCTTTCTCTGTTACATGGTCTAAATAGGGTCATTTGTCATTAGGGAATTAAATGGATTGATTTCAAAGAGAGGTAGTTATACAGACTGGCCTTTAATAGGAACAAATAGACGCTTGTTATCAAACCTTTGTCTGGAGAAACAAGAGAAGAGAAATACTGTAACATAGTGACCCTCTTACATAGGAATCATCAGAGCAAAGCCAAGTCCAGACAAAATGCATGTAGGCTATGGAATAGCTTGTATGGGATAGCTTGTATGGGATATCGGATAGCTTATATGGGATATGGGAAAGCTTATATGGGAGAGCTTGTATGGGATATGGGATAGCTTGTATGGGATATGGGATAGCTTATATGGGAGAGCTTGTATGGGATATGGGATAGCTTGTATGGGATATGGGATAGCTTATATGGGATATGGGATAGCTTGTATGGGATACTGTAGTTTATATACAGTGTATATAGAGCAACCACCATATTATCCTCTTTGATAAATGAACCTGCTCTGTGAGTAATGTATTCTTGTGAATTAGGACTCAATCCACACAGAATAGTTCAGTTGAGACAGAACCTAGACAGAGAACACATGCTGTGCTGGCACTTGCCATATTCTGCCCCGTAGACCAGTTTATGTATGACCTGAGAGGAGGAAAATGGGGTTTACAGCCGCTATTACAGGGTACTGAGTCACACACACAAACACTCCCATTCAAAATGTCAGTAAAGACTAAGTTAGGGAATGTCCAGGCCAAGAGGGCCAGATGTTCTATGGGAATGAGCCAGTCAAGAATGGCATTCTGTTGTCTGCTTTTTCTGTTAAAGACATGTCACCCTCGATATCTCCTGGCTCACATGATCTTCTTCTTGGGTCAAATGGGAAGAGCCCATCAAAGAATATTGAAGAGATAAGCATCATCCGAATTTCTTAAACATAGTCTGAACCCTCTGTCTTGACAGACATCTTTTCGCATGCTATTCTACACAAACCACTGTGCCGTTTACATTGGAACACACACACACACACACACACACACACACACACACACACACACACACACACACACACACACACACACACACACACACACACACACACACACACACACACACACACACACACACACACACACACACACACACCATGAAGTATGATAACTTCCCTGTGGTCTAAACGGTAGTTAAAGCAACCTGCTGTCACAGTTATTAAAATCACGAAAGACACGTTGTTCACTTTGAAAGAGGATAATGATGAATTGAAGAGCTAGTCTTCCTGGGGTCTGTTATGTGTCGGGCTGCAGGAAGACTAGCTGTCGCCATTGGCGTCGGCTAATGGGGATCCTAATAAAATCATAAATCATAAATCATTCAAGCGCTTCTGAAAGAACCCCACAGGGGCAGACAGACATTTAGGAAAGCCGTGCTTTTCATCTCCATCGGATCCGCCGATGAAATAGAAGCCTATCTCCCCAGGACACGTACTGCAGTGTGTGCGTGCGTGCAAGTGCTGTGTATTCGTCWGTCCTCTAGAAAAGCCTACGATCGCCAGAACGTACAAAAAAAACATTTTCGGTTTTGGCCTCTAAAACGTGTATATTATGATCGATCCCCACATGGAGTTTTTTTCGCTACAAATCGAGACATTTCATTAAATAGTGATCAATTCTGACTACTACATTTGTCGTCACACAGGACCACGTGCTGACACAGACCAATCACGGGCCGGCAGGAAATGAGTAGTCTCGCGACCTCATGCCATAGACATTAAGGTTGACTTTCTCAGGCAGGATGAAAACAACTACATCGACAATGATCCTTTGCTAGTTACGGCTACTTTCACCACAATCATTAGCGATTTTTTTTGTGCCATTCAGCCCCATTCAGCAATATGGCACGCTTCAAATTCAAATTCTTCCGGCTTCATGCGCCATTGGGAGTTTTCCATTGGAATACATGGGTGACGTCAGCGCTATTACTATCCACTGGTTTTAATGTCTATGGTGTGTACGTGCACACTCGTGTGTGTGCATGGCACAGTGGCCATTTAAAATTTTCTCTCCTTTGTTCCCTGGTTCAGTCAGTCACACAAAAAGCCCTCTAATTATTAATTTAGAACAGAGTTGTGTTCTGTTCTCTTCCTTTAATTAGCTTCTTCTGCTAGGAGCCCTCAGGCTAACGCATTGATCTCCTCTGTCTTCTATCTCTTTGTCGTGTTGTAACACGTCTAGCCAACACACACACACACACACACACACACACACACACACACACACAAACAGATTAGGCAGGCAGACACACACAGTGCACCATGCACACACATAGGATGCACGAACACACACACACAGACATACACATGCAGCAAGCACACACAGACATACACACAGGGCCAGACGGATTACAGGACGCATACTCAGAGCATGCGCTGACCAGCTGGCGGGTGTCTTCACTGACATTTTCAACCTCTCCCTAACTCAGTCTGTAATACCTACATTTTACAAGCAGACCACCATAGTCCCTGTGGCCAAGAACGCCAAGGTAAACTGTTTAAATGACTATCGCCCCGTAGCACTCACATCTGTAGCCATAAAATGCTTTGAAAGGCTGATCATGGCTCACGTCAACACCATCATCCCAAACACCCTGGACCCACTCCAATTACGCATACCGCCCCAACAGATCCACAGATGACGCAATCTGTTAAAGCAAATCACTAAGCTCAGGACACTGGGACTGAACACCTCCCTCTGCAACTGGATCCTGGACTTCCTGACGGGCCGCCTGATCACCGATGGCGATGAGACCGCCTATAGATAGGAGGGCAGCGAGCTGATTGTGGACTACAGGAAACAGAGGGCCGAGCACGCCCCCAACCACATCGATGGGGCTGTAGTGGGGCTGTAGTAGAGCGTGTCAAGAGCTTCAAGTTCCTCGGTGCCCACGTCACTAAGGAATTAACATGGTCCACACACGTCAACACAGTCGTGAAGAAGGCACGACAATGCCTCTTCCACCACAGGAGGGTGAAAAGATTTGACATGGGCCCACAGATCTTCCAAAAATTCTATAGCMGCACCATTGAGACTATCTTGACTGGCTGCATCACCGCTTCGTATGGCAACTGCTTGGCATCAACTGCAAGGCGCTACAGAGGGTAGTGAATACGGCCCAGTACATCACTGGGGCTGAGCTCCCTACCATCCAGAACCTCTATACCAGGCGGTGTCAGAGGAAGCCCCTAAAAATTGTCAAAGAGTACAGCTACCCAAGTCACAGACTGTTCTCTCTGCTACCGCATGGCAAGCAGTACCAATGCACCAAGACTGGAACCAACAGGACTCTGAAAAGCTTCTACCCCCAAGCCATAAGAACACTAAATAGTTAACCAAATCGCTACCCAAACTATCTGCATTGACTCATCACATACACTCCTGCCACTGTTTATTATCTATCCTGTTGCCTAGTCACTTTACCCCTACCTACACTAAACAAAAGTTTGGGGTCACTTAGAAATGTCCTTGTTTTTGAGAGAAAATGTTGTAAATATCTATTGTAGCTATCTATCTAAATATCTATTGTAGAGAAAATGTTGTAAATAACTATTGTAGCTGGAAACGGCAGATGTTTTATGGAATATACATAGGCGTACAGAGACCCATTATCAGCAACGATCACTCCTGTGTTCCGATGGCACGTTTGTAACGGTGTTCCTCTCTCTCTTCATACGAAGAGGAGGAGTAGTGATTCGACCAAGGCGCAGCGGGTTGTGAATACATAATGATTTATTTACAAGAACAAAACGAACTATACTTGAAARGATACAAAATAACAAAACGAAAGTAGACAGACTTAGAACGACGAACTTACATGAAACACGAAGAACGAACGAACAAGTACTTACTACAAAACAAACGAACGAACGAACGAACGAACGAACGAACGAACGAACGAACGAACGAACGAAACAGTCCCGTATGGTGCAGACATATACACAGACACAGGAGACAACCACCCACAAACAAACAGTGTGAAAACACCTACCTTAATATGACTCTCAATCAGAGGAAATGAAAAACACCTGCCTCTAATTGAGAGCCATATTAGGTCACCCTTTAAACCAACATAGAAACAGAAAACATAGACTGCCCACCCAAACTCACGTCCTGACCAACTAACACATACAAAACTAACAGAAAACAGGTCAGGAACGTGACAACGTTGTGTTAGCTAATCCAAGTTTATAATTTAAAAAGGCGTATTGATCATTAGAAAACCCTTTTTCAATTATGTTAGCACAGCTGAAAACTGTTCTGATTAAAGAAGCAATAAATCTGGACTTCTTTAGACTAGTTGAGTATCTGGAGCATCAGCATTTGTGGGTTCGATTACAGGCTCAAAATGGCCAGAAACTGATGTGAGAAATTGCCAAGAAACTGAAGATCTGGTACAACGCTGTGTACTACTCCCTTCACAGAACAGCGCAAACTGTCTCTAACCAGAATAGAAAGAGGAGTGGGAGGCCCCGGTGCACAACTGAGCAAGAGGACAAGTACATTAGAGTGTGTAGTTTCAGAAACAGACGCCAACTGGCAGCTTCATTAAATAGTACCCGCAAAACACAAGTCTCAACGTCAAAAGTGAAGAGGCGACTCCGGGATGCTGGGTTTCGAGGCATAGTTGCAAAGAAAAAGTCATATCTTAGACTGGCCAATAGAAATAAAAGATTAAGATGGGCAAATGAACACAGACACTGGACAGAGATATGGCTTTTTCTTTGCACACACATACACATACAGACACACATACATATACACACACCCTAAAAATCTCCCCCTTCTACACCAGAGGTGTGACACCTTCATCCTTGAGGAGTAGTAAAGCAAAGAAGGCTGGGTAAAATAAAAACAATATTCTGTTTAATAATCAGCTGCCTATTGTCTTACTGAGACCTGTTTCACTGCCGTAACCACCAATAACCKCCCTTCACCACACTGTGTTTTATGGTGCACAAACACACACACACACAAAGTATGTGTTTTATGAAAGCCTTGTTGCAGTGCCTCATTTACATCAGGCTGGATTTATGATGTCTAAAGCCCTGGATCAAGTATAAAACACACAGACACACATAAAGACATAAAGCAGGAAACACCCTCTCTCTTTAATAACACTAACTAGAATGTCTCCACATCTCTTTTTCCTATGGGAGTTATGGCATATTCTCTCTGTTTAATTTTGTTGCTCATAAATCATGCTGGAGTAAAACAGAGCAGAACAGAGCTATCCTGACCCTAATAAGACTCAGCTGTATTTATACGTTTTAGTCTGAGTATGAGGAATTTCATTCCAGAACACTATACAGTACCAGTCAAAAGTTTGGACAAACCTACTCATCCAAGGGTTTCTCTTTATTTTTACTATTTTCTACATTGTAGAATAATAGCGAAGACATCACAACTATGAAATAACACGTATGGAATCATGTAATAACCAAAAAAAGTGTTAAAGAAATCAAATATATTTTATATTTGAGATTCTTGAAAGTAGCCACCCTTTGCCTTGAGGACAGCTTTGCACACTCTTGGCATTCTCTCAACCAGCTTCATGAGGTAGTCACCTGGAATGCATTTCAATTAACAGGTGTGTCTTGTTAAAAGTACATTTGTTGAATTTCTTTCCTTCTTGAGCCAATCAGTAGTGTTGTGACAAGATAGCGGTGGTATACAGAAGATAGCCCTATTTGGTAAAGACCATATTATGGCAAGAAATAGCTCAAACAAACAAAGAGAAACAACAGTCCATCATTACTGTAAGACATGAAGGTCAGTAAAATCTGGAAAATGTCAAGAACTTTATAAAAGTTTCTTCAAGTGCAGTCGCAAGAACCATCAAGCGCGATGATGAAACTGGCTCTCATGAGGGCTGCCACAGGAAAGGAAGACCCAGAGTTACATCTGCTGCAGAGTTACCAGCCTCAGAAATTGCAGCCCAAATAAATGCTTCACAGAGTTCAAGTAACAGACAAATTTCAACATCAACTGTTCAGAGGAGACTGTGTGAATCAGCCTCCCTTCATGGTGGAATTGCTGCAATGAACCCACTACTAAAGGACACTAATAAGAAGAAGAGACTTGCTTGGGCCAAGAAACACGTACAATGGACATTAGACCGATGGAAATCTGTCCTTTGGTTTGATTAGTCCAAATTTGAGATTTTTGTTTCCAACCGCCCTGTCTTTAAGAAACGCAAGTAGGTGAACGGAGGATCTCCGCAGGTTCCCATCGTGAAGGATGGAGGAGGAGGTGTGGTGGTGCTTTGCTGATTACACTGTCAGTGGTTTATTTAGAATTCAAGGCACACTTAACCAGCATGGCTACCACAGCATTCTGCAGCAATACACCATCCCATCTGGTTTGCGCTTAGCGGGACTATAATTTGTTTTTCAACAGGACAATGACCCAAAACACACCTCCAGGCTGTGTAAGGGCTATTTGACCAAGAAGAAGAGTGATGGAGTGCTGCATCAGATGACCTGGCCTCCACAATCACCCGACCTCAACCCAATTGAGATGGTTTGGGATGAGTTGGACCGCAGAGTGAAGGAAAAGCAGCCAACAAGTGCTCAGAATATGTAGGAACTCCTTCAAGACGTTTGGAAAAGCATTCCGGGTGAAGCTGGTTGAGTGGCTACTTAGAATAATCCAAAATATAAAATATATTTTGATTTGATTAACACTTTTTTGGTTACTGCATGATTCCATATGTGTTATTTCATAGTTTTGTCTTCYCTATTATTCTACACAGTAGAAAATAGTAAAAATAAAGAAAAACCCTTGAATGAGTAGGTGTGTTTTGACTGGTACTGTATATCTATTTTCAGAAATGCTGTGACAGACATGTACTCTGTTTGTTTAAAATCTATCACTTGGTGGTTTCATTTCAGAGATACAAATAATCATGTTTTTTTGCTAAATGCTATATATACACCTCACTCTCAGAGAAATAAGTAGTACTTCTGGGTTATACACAGTCAAATGTAACAAATACATTTTGTATAAATAAATGTATAAATTATACATTTGTGACATCAATATTTAAAAATATATATACAGTTGAAGTCGGAAGTTTACATACACTTAGGTTGGAGTCATTAAAACTTGTTTTTCAACCACTCCACAAATTTCTTGTTAACAAACTATAGTTTTGGCAAGTCGCTTAAGGACATCTACTTTGTGCATGACACAAGTAATTTTTCCAACAATTGTTTACAGACAGATTAGTTCAGACTTATAATTCACTGTATCACAATTCCAGTGGATCAGAGTTTACACACACTAAGTTGACTGTGCCTTTAAACAGCTTGAAAATTTCAGAAATGATGTCATGGTTTAGAAGCTTCTGATAGGCTAATTGACACACATTTGAGTCATTTGGAGGTGTACCTGTGGATGTATTTCAAGGCCTATCTTCAAACCCAGTGCCTCTTGCTTGACACCATGGGGAAATCAAACGAAATCAGAAGACGCTAGAAAAAATTGTAGACCTCCACAAGTTGGTTCAATCTTGGGAGCAATTTCCAAACGCCTGAAGGTACCACGATTCATCTGTCACAATAGTATGCAAGTAAAAACACCATGGGACCAGCTGCGTCATATACTGCTCAGAAAGGAGACGCGTTCTGTTCCTAGCGATGAACGTACTTTGGTGTGAAAAGTGCAAAATCATCCAGAACATCAGCAAGGACCTTGTGAAGATGATGGAGGAAACGGTACATGAAGTAATCAAAATCCCTACAGTAAACTAGTCCTATATCACATCCCTGAAAGGCTCGTCAGCAAGGACGAAGCCACTGCCTAAATCGCCATAAAAAGCGCAGACTACGGTTTGTAACTGCACATGGGAAAAGATCGTAGTTTTCTGGAGAAATGTCCTCTGGTCCGATGAACAAAAATTGAACTGTTTGGCCAATAATGACATTGTTATGTTTGGAGGAAAAAGGGGAGCCTTGCAAGCTTGAAGAACACCATCCCAACCGTGAAGCACGGGGGTGGCAGCATCATGTTGTGGGGGTGTTTGCTGCAGGGGGATGGTGCACTAAACCTAATTAGATGGCATGAGGAAGGGAAAATGATGTAGATACTTGAAGCAACATCTAGAAGACATCAGTCAGGAGTTAAATGCTTGTGGCAAATGGGTTTCTCCCAATGGACAATGACCCAAGCATACTTCCACAAGTTTGTGGCAATATAGCTTAAGGACACAAAGTCAAGGTCTTGGAGTGGCTACTCACAAAAGCCTGACTCAATTCTATAGAATAATGTCGTGGGGCACGAACTGAAAAAGCATGTGTGAGCAGGAGGCCTAACAAACCTGATCTCAGTTACAATCCAATTGCTGTCAGGAAGAATGGGCAAAATTCACCCAACTTATTGTGGGAAGCTTGTGGAAGGCCTACCCGAAACGTTTGACCAACCAGAGTAACGCCAATGTGAAGGCAATGCTACGCTATATACTCAATTGAGTGTATGTAAACTTCTGACCCACTGGGAATGCGATGAAAGAAATAAAAGCTGAAATAAATTATTCCCTCTACTATTATTCTGACATTTCACATTCTTAAAATAAAGTGGTGATCCTAACTGACCTAAGACAGGGAATTTTTACTTGGAATAAATGTCAGGAATTGTGAAAACTGAGTTTAAATGTATTTGGCTAAGGTGTATGTAAACGTCCGACTTCAACTGTACATTTGACATTTTAGTCATTTGGCATGCTCATATACAGAGCGGCGTACAGTAAGGGAATTCATCTTAAGATGATAATAATAATAATAATAATAATAATAATCATTATTATTATTGTTATTATTGTATTATTATTATTTATTACATTTGTAAAGCGCTTTCCATTATACAGAATAATCTAAAATGTCATAAAAAAATGGACACAACTGAACAGGGCAACTAACACAAAGAACACAGCTGCTACAAGGGACAAGGACACCAAGGAGCAAAGCTATCAACAGAAAGCCTTAAAGGGAAAGGTCTTTAGGCCCGTTTTAAAGGAGCCCAGACTCTGTTGTGTTTGATAGCAGTGTTGTAGTCGAGTCACAAAGTTCCCTGTACTTGAGTCCAAGTCGAGTCACGAGTCCCTATAGTTGAAGTTCAAGTCGAGTCCAAGTCACCAATGGTCGAGTCACGGGTGCCTCAATTTATAATAGGTCTTATTGTCCTGTGTGGCTCAGTTGGTAGTGCATGACGCTTGCAACACCACAGTTGTGGGTTCAATTTCCACGGGGGACCAGAGTGAAAATGTATGCACTCACTACTGTAAGTTGCTCTGGGTAAGAGCATCTGCTAAAATGTAAAAATGTAAATCTATTGTGCAATTTTTTCTAGTCGCCACCAGATGGCAATATATCGTCACTCCCTCATGAACAAAAACCACTAATTTACTATTAATCACTACCTCACAAGTTATACTCAATACCTGTGTTTCACTACTTATTTACTACATAAATGAATGTTAAGTTAGGCTCTCGGCTACTTTTCTGTAATCACCCACTGATATTTGGGAGACTTGTCAGAACCTGGCTATGGGATGCAGGGGTGAAAGTGGCAGGGTAGAGCGAGACGACAAAGACAGCGTACTTTTCTATACTCAAGGGGAAGGAGACAAATAGCTAGACTGTTGTTTTACCATTAAACTCAATACTAGTATTTTTTCCAATTTCGTAAAGTAATTTGTGTTTCTTAACCAGGCGAAGCTAACTAGTAGGCTGGTGACTGGTGGTTACGGGGAAGCAAGAGAGTCTATTGCGCGATGTGTAGCCTATGATTGGAGGCGGAGCCGGAGCGGTGCCTGTCTGTCCACACTCATACCATGCTCTCCCACACTCATACCATGCTCTCCCACACTCATACCATGCTCTCCCACACTCATACCATGCTCTCCCACACTCACTCATACCATGCTCTCCCACACTCACTCATACCATGCTCTCCCATACTCATACCAATGCTCTCTCACCACATCTCATAACCATGCTCTCCACACTGCTACCATGCTCTCCCACACCTCATACCGATGCTCCCTCACAAACTCATCCAGAATGCTCTCCTCACACTCATACCATGCTCTCCCACACTCATACCATGCTCTCCCACACTCATACCATGCTCTCCCACACTCATACCATGCTCTCCCACACTCATACCATGCTCTCCCACACTCATACAATGCTCTCCCACACTCATACCATGCTCTCCCTTCCTGCTCTGTGCACCCAGTGCTGCTAATATTCTGCTTATCATAGTAGCCTATGCAGTCCACGTGCAAATACAGTCACGAGAAGGCGAGTCAGAGTCCTGGACTCAAGTATTACAACACTGCTAGCTATGTGAGACAACAACATATACCAGTCAAATATACAGGATACGAGCATTCCATTCCAGTTAAACAATGAATATATAGCATCTATGAATAGAAAATCTGAGAACAGTAATATTTTACACACACATGAAGGTACCCATAAGCAATCATTTCTGATGAAAAAAATGAAATTTAAAAAAATGGTGGATATAGCATTTTTGGGAAATAAACTCACAAACACAGAACTGTATAAGGACATAGAGATGAGGAGAACGAGCGTGTGTGAGTAATGGAGAGAGATCAACAGAGGTAAAGACAGAAAGTGAAAGAGAGAGAGAGAAAGAGAGCGAGAGAGAGAGAGAGAGAGAGAGAGAACTACAGAGAGAGAGACGAACTTATAAACATAGTCAGTGATAAGTATTATTGCCTTGGTGCATGATACTTAACATTCCAGGAGAGACAGATGAGTCTGTTCCAGGCAGTGAGGTGTGTGTGTGTATGAGCGTGCGTGTCAGTGTGTGTGTACATGTGTGTGTGAGAGTTGTTAAGGTGTTGACAACCCGTCGGTAAGGTGGTGGCATCATTAATGGGCCTCTGGGATCCTGTCCAAGCCCCAAAATACCTTCCTGTGTTACTGTAGGGCACTGAGACACAAACACACACACACACACATTAGTGTAGGTAGGTAGAGGTCCAGCCATGATGAGCATCTTAAATTGCCTGATTGTGAGTGAAGAGTCTTTTATGACAGGGGTGTTTTTAAAATCTCCGTCTCCCTTTGTGACATCACAGCATTCCTAACCAGGAAGTGCTAATGAGCTTCTCTCTTTATGGCATCACGTAGTTAGATGTAAATGAACCCACAGCGTTAGCTAAGAAGCTAAAGTGACCCCACGCTGTCCGCTCGTAGCATGGCCCACACAATGACATTAAAGACCGTAGATATCGTTTATGATCTGTGTGGGCAGACTGACCCTTATCGGGAGTTGCGTAGTGTGTTGCTGCTAAACTGACCTTTTGTGTTCTCCCGGAGTGGGAACGTTGTGCATTCTTTAGGCCGATACACAGAGAGTGGCCATTGAGACATTGACCATTGAGACATTTACACTGTATAAAGAAAGAGGTGTTGAGTCAATACTGGTGTGCTGCAGATATGTTTTCCACCTCATGAATGAGTCCTGCAGGTCGTTAGCACTTGGCAGCTAGTTTGGAAAGACTTTAGAAAGACTGGCTTATTAACCTTTGACAAGTCATCGCCTTCTTATTGTCCTCCTCCTCTCTCACTGTCTCTTTCGGTGTCTCTCTCTTTCTCRTTTCKTCTCATCTCTCACGTGTAAATATCCCTGGCTCTGTGTTCTCGGCGTGGCACGTGGAGTTAAGACTACATGTATGTAAAGTCCTCCCTCTCTCTGTTTCTCAGTCTCTTTTCTTTATTTTCTCGCTCTCTCTCTCTCTCTCTCTCTCTCTCTCTCTCTCTCTCTCGCTCTCTCTCTCTCTCTCCTCTCTCTCTTCTCTGTCTCTGTCTCTGTCTCTGTCTCTGTCTCTGTCTCTGTCTCTCTCTGTCTCTGTCTTTCCAGATGTAATTGCAATTTATGTCTGTAACCACAACACGGTTGGTCGGGGAGAGACAGGGAGAGAGAGAGAAAGGGAAAGAAGAGAGACTAAGACAGAGAGAGAATGTGGCTGGAGGCATACAGAGCTGCTCGCCTGCCACCGCTGCCAAGTGCACTGTGTTGCCAGAGCCTGCTGCCGGTCCCTGTGTGTTTGATGTTGTGGTGTTTGTTATCATGCTGTGGCCCTCCCCCCACTGATGTTTTTAGTTCTGGTCTAGGTGTCTGCTCCTTCTCCAGAGGTGTCTTATCCTGTTGCAGACAGAAAGTTTTTGTTGTTGTTTTGTCTGCAATGAACCCTGGGGTGTGGTAACCGATCTCTTCCTAGGCGAGGCAGCAAGTTGTGATGATTCTGTCTATAGACAGGTCCTCCTGTGTCGGGGTCTGTGTGCGTCTGCGTGTGTCTGTGTGTGTGTGTCTCTACTCATGTGATTCCCCCTGCTTTGCTCTCCCCAGGCCTCTCTCCAGTCTGGCCTGGCTGATATAACTGCCGCTGCCTTCATACACCTTGTTTCCCTCATCTCCTTGTTAAACCAAATTCCACTGACGGCTTTGAAGTGTGTGTGTGTATTTATTTCATTACAAGCAAAGATGTTGTACTGGTTGTGCGGCTTGCGTCTGTGTAGCAGATGTAACTGACGAACAATGCTTTGCTCAGGGCCTTTTCTTCTGTTAAGGCATTTTTGCTATAATTGCCGACGTTAGCAGAAAAATTCTGCCGCCTTCCATTGTCATCTCAAGTTCCTGAGCGAGCAAAGCTGTGATTTAGGACTTATATCACACACACACACACACACACACACACACACACACACACACACACACACACACACACACACACACACACACAGTCACAATCCACGAGTTGCCGCTCCTCCTTTCAGTTGAAGCTGCTGCCGCTGGGATGACAGTACAAAGGCAGATAAATTGACAGTCGTCTGCAATCTTCTTGTCAAAAGAGAACCAAGGGGCCTGCTGCCTTTAATCTCACTGCTGAACCCTGTAGTAGCATCCCCTGCTGTTTGAAAGCCTTATTGAAGTGGTACCTACCTGCCTGGGTTAGATTTAGCTCAGGGGAGGAAGGTTGCTATACAAACCACCAGATGTTTACCGGGTTGTGTGTGTGTGTGTGCGAAGCGTGTGCGTGTTTGTGTTGCTGTACACACCAGGTGTTTACCGCCCTAAAGACTAAACTCGGGTCACGCCCTGCATACTTTTACGGGGTTTAGTGTGACTGGAAGAATACCTGGGCTGCTTAAACTCATGTCCCAACCTCTACCTGCCTCACCCTGGAGAGTATGAAGTACCTAATCAAGACTCCAAAATATCCACATTACTGTCATGTTTGTCTTGAACTCGCCACTTAATCTCCCTCCTAATTCCTCCAGTCTGCCGCTGTGCGCTGAACTGTGTGTGTGCTCTGCCACACCAAATGAGCCAGACAGAGGTATTCATCGTCTCATAAAGCCAGAGGGTTTTTTGACATGGCTGTAAAAGAAGATAAGAAAGGATGAAAAGAAGGAAAGGAAGACAGAAGGGATATTCCTGGTGATTTATAGACGAGAGGAACATTTCCTTCCCTCTTCACCGCTCCTCTCCTCAAACTCGGATTGCTCTCTCTCCCTCTGTCTTCCGTCATACGTCTCCTCTCTTCCGCTCTCTCCATCTCTCGCTCTCTCTCTCTCTCATCATCATCGTCGTCGCCCATCTCCTTTCTCTCCTCTGCATTTTGTTGATCCCGTGATGGCCCTTCGGCCAACAGTGTGGCCGGACTGCGGTCAGTGAACGTGGGCGAGAAGCAGGGCGTAGAGTAGCAATGTTGTCCTGTCCTTGTCCGGGACATTTGGGTTAATGTCCCAAATGGCACCCGATTTCCTATATAGTGTACTACTTCTAATCAGGGTTCTGGTCAAAAGTAGTGCACTAGAAAGGGAACAGGGTGCCATTCGGGAAGCATCCTTGGTTAGCGAGTGTTCAGCACTGGCCTTTTGAACCTCTTTCGGGATTCCCAGAAGGCCTCGCCCTGCTCGTGTTTCGTCCTTATGCAAACATCAACGCATCTGTGGCATCTGCTATTTACATAGATGAGCTATTGTGTCAGCCAAAACGTTTACATTGGCACCGACGAGGCAGGCAGCAGGACTGGGGAGCGCACGTGTGTGGTCTTCGTCCACTCTCTCTCTCTCCTCTCTCTTTCTCGCTCCCTCTATCTCTCCCTGTCTTTCTCATAATACAATACAATACATGCTTTATTGGCATGAATTTGTGGTTTCCACTGTTGCCTAAGCACTGTATATGAAGTATACAAATCAACAATATGTTCTCTCTCTCTCTCTTGTTCTCTTGGTCTGTAGAAAACACCCCGGGGAAAGAAATGTGGACTAGGCATAGGTTTTAAGTCTTAAACATCCAGCATGCACCAGTTAAAATGTGTGTGTGCGCTAACTAGACGTCTACAGGCCTCTTCTAGAACTCTCTGAACTCATTCTCTCTCTAACATGACACAGTGGAGCTGTATTGAAACCTCGTACCAATTTAGTGTATTTTTGTATAAGGTTATACACTGAGTGTACAAAACATTAAGAACACCTTCCTAATATTGAGTTGCACCCCCTTTTGCCCTCAGAACAGCCTCAATTCGTCGGGGCATGGACTCTACAAGGTGTCGAAAGCATTCCACAGGGATGCTGGCCCATGTTGACTCTAATACTTCCCACAGTTGTGTCAAGTTGGCTGGATGTCCTTTGGGTGGTGGACCATTCTTGATACACAAGGGAAACTGTTGAGTGTGAAAAACACAGCAACATTGCAGTTCTTGACACAAACCGGCATGCCTGGCACCTAGTACCATACCCCATTCAAAGGCACCATCTGAATGGCTCAATTGTCTAAAGGCTTCAAAATCCTTATTTAACCTGTCTCCTCCCCTTAGTCTAAACTGATTGAAGTGGATTTCACAGGTGACATCAATAAGGGATCATAGCTTTCACCTGGTTAGTCTGTCATGGAAAGAGCAGGTGTTCTTAATGTTTTGTACTCAGTGTATATCTGGTTAGGTTCTTTCAATGGAAAGTTACAAAGGTTTACACAAGTCTCATTCAGCAATCAGGTATATGTGGTTAATAAGGTGGTTAAGCTAACATGGATTTTTGCCCTAAACTTTTCCTGGTTGGCACCTTAGGTTGTTTTTAAACGGTCATATCACTGAGTTGTCTCTCAAACCAGCCCTGACAGTCAGATAAACCTCCCTGTTCTCTCTCTCTCTCTCTCTCTCTCTCTCTCTCTCTCTCTCTCTCTCTCTCTCTCTCTCTCTCTCTCTCTCTCTCTCTCTCTCTCTCTCTCTCTCTCTCTCTCTCTCTCTCTCTCTCTCTCTCTCTCTCTCTCTCTCTCTCTCTCTCTCTCTCTCTCTCTCGCTCTCTGGCATTGTTCTAGCTTGTGGTTAGATGACACAAATTCCAATTTGAGACAATAGCTTTGCGGTGGAATAGAAATTAGTTTGATATTGTGTTTTACTTTTGTTCTCTCTAATACATTTTACCCATAGAACATTGAAATGAAAATAAAAGTAATACAATTTGAATCATAATGAAACAAAGGATTCTGTATCCTACTATTTGTATTAGTCCAGGCTTGAAGGTTTACCTGGAATATAATGCATTGTATTTACACTGTGTTTAATGAATGCACGGTGGATTAGGGTGAAGAATACTTTATTTATCTTCCAGAGAACAGAAATCTGTCTTCTTTTCTTACAACTCAACACCCTGGATAGTGGCAGCCTCTCTTGTCTCTCCCAGACCATGTCCTCAGAAGTGTGCTTTTATAGTCCATGTATATTGCAGCAGTAGCTGTCTGCTGCTTCTATTTTACCTCTGTCTCAAATGCACGTACACTCAAGCATGCAGACCCACACACACACACACCCTACAGCAGTGTTTCCCAACTCCAGTCCTCAAGTACCCCCAACAGTACATATTTTTGTTGTGGCCCCTGACAAGCACACCTGATTCTACTTGTCAACTAATCACCAAGCCCTTGACAAGTTGAATCAGGTGTTTTTGTCTGGGGCTACAACAAAACTATGTGCTGTTAGGGGTACTTGAGGACCGGTTGYGAAACACTGCCCTACAGCACCCTCAGCGATAGCCAAGTAAAACTCAACTCCACAATGTACTTCACAGCTCCGACATCACATAGAATTATTATTTTTTTGAATCAAAAACTACAGATTTAAGCACCCAAAGAATAGCACGCAATTACACAGGACATAACGTTTTATTTGACGTTGGAGCTCCAGTCCACCCACTCTCGTCTCCGCTCAACTCCATTGCGTGAAATACATTGTGGAGTTGAGTTTTACTCGGCTATCTCAGTGACAACCCTGAAAGTACACTCTTACTGCCAGTTTCTCTCCCTGTCTCTCACACACACACACACACACGCACACGCACACGCACATGCATACACAAACAGCCAGTTTCACACACGCTACCTACCCTCTATGGCAGTGCTACTTCCAGCTCGCCCGGAAATCGACATACTCTAGATTCCAACACCCTCTCACTGTGACTCAGACACCCTTCCTCTCCTCCCTCTCTCCTCCCTCCCTCCTCACCTCCTCCTCCTTTCTTCCAAACCCAACTTTTTGTCTGGTGACAATTAACAAAACAATCTCAAACTGAAGCCAGCCAGAGAATTCTGGGGAGATGGCTTTTTTTTGGGGCGCAGCTCATCGTGTTTCATGGGGTTCCCAGTCCGCCGGAGTGTGTGTGTCTGCATCTGTGTGTGCGTGCGTGTGCATGCCTGCCTGTGTGCGTGTGTGAGTGAGTGTGCCTGTCCGTGTGTGCGTGTGGAGCCAGGCCAGCCATGTGGAGCCAGGCAAGCCATTGGAGAAGAAGTGTTAATCACACCTTATAAAACACAACACTATTCAACAGAGCGACAGGACAGACCAGGTTACAGGAAACATACTGTATGATCTAATGATCTATTACAGAACTACAACCTAGGACTGGCTAAGACTGGCTCTGAGGGCCAATGTTCTGTGCCTTGGGTTGACACCTAGTGTATGAAACACAGGTGGTTTATGGGAAGTGTAGTATATGATCCACAAAAAAATGCATACACTGATCCCCTCAGATCACTCTTCTATGAGACACAGATGGTTCATGGGAAGTGTAGTGTATGCTCTAGTACAGAGCTTAATCCTGCATATTCAAGGGTCCCTCAGGATTGGCTCTGTCGACCAATGTTCTATATCTTAGTTGACGCCTGTTCTATGAGACACAGGTGGATTGTGTGACGTGTAGTCCCACACGACCACTGTTCTCACGACCACTGTTCTGGCATATGGCCCAGCCTTATGGTAAATGATCTCTGGGATTGGTTGTTTCAAACAGGACTCTGGTAATACACCACACAGGTGCATCATGGGGAAAAAGCGGAGGCAAGTGGGAGGAGCTATAGGAGGACGGGCTCATTGTAATGGCTGGAATGGAATCAATGGAACAGAATCAAACATGTCGTTTCCTTATGTTTGATGTGCTTGATATCTTTCCATTGATTCCATTCCAGCCATTACAATGACCCCGTCCTCCTATAGCTCCTCCCACCAGCTTCCTCTGTGGGAAATACAGTGTATGCTTAATGCAATGTGTGATTTTACGTACWGAAGGGCCTCTTAATTAAGAGGAACTACATATAGTAGTGCTTCATGGGAAATGTGCTTCATGGGAAATGCGCTTCATGGGAAATGTAGTGAATGCATAATGCAGTGTGTGCTTGTTAGTATTGAAGTGCCTAACATTAAGAAATACATGGCTAACCCCTGCTCTCCTCTCTGTGTTTTCTCCAGTGCCAGGTAACCTGGGTTGTTTCAAAGACAGTGGAGACCCTCCCACCCTGACAGGGAGCAGTGAGACCTCCAACAAACTCACCATCCAGAACTGCATCAGCTTCTGCCGCAAACAGAGATATAAGGTAAGAAAGTAGATGGATGTGTCCCAAAAGTAATGRACTATAGGGAATATGATGCCTTTCAAGATTTGGTTCACCAACCTGTTTCATCTGCAAAAAAATCATCTTTGAGGGAAGAATGGCTGTCTGTTCTAGACACTGTATTTCTATATTTATGACCATAACTATCCTCACATTTCAAATTAATTCAGTGACACATCAGATGATGAAACATCACAGGCAGCTGTAAATGTAGTCTCTATGGCCTTCTATTGTCTTGGGTACTGACCATGGGTATAAACAGTGGCAGGTGTTTATGTTCTGTGTGAACACATCCTGTTGGCCCTGCGTCAGACCCGGCTCTCAGACGCTGTCTGCACTGATGAGCAGTGACAGTCTGCCCCTCTGTGTGTGTGCGTGTGTCCCTCCAGTCCCTCTCCGCAGATGGCACTGACATTATGTGTCGACAGCCTGAGACCATAGCGTCTGTCCGTCCTCTGATTGTCATTGTCTCTAATACACATTTAAAACGCTGTATTGATGCTCTCTGACTTCACTATGACAAACAACCACATCCAACCTGTATTGATGCTCTCTGACTTCACTATGACAAACAACCACATCCAACCTGTATTGATGCTCTCTGACTTCACTATGACAAACAACCACATCCAACCTGTATTGATGCTCTCTGACTTCACTATGACAAACAACCACATCCAACCTGTATTGATGCTCTCTGACTTCACTATGACAAACAACCACATCCAACCTGTATTGATGCTCTCTGACTTCACTATGACAAACAACCACATCCAACCATAAGTCAGTCAGACAGTAAGTCGGTGCATACGTCCCAAATGGCACCCTATTCCCTATATAGTGCACTACTTTTGGCCAGGGCCCATAAGGAATAGGGTGCCATTTGGGACACAGCCAGTGACTTAGTGAGTCAGTGATTCAGATGCCCCCTGCAAACAAATTTCTGCTCTGTCACCAGAGGACTTCACGTTTGTCTTCCTTTCTCAAGTCATTTTTCTTTTTCATCCGGTAAATATGTAACGCATTCACGTCGGTTCGGTTGGCGGCGGAGGAGTCTAGTTACATAAATTCCAGCTTCATGAGAACATTTTCAGAATGAAGGGAAGTGATGCGGTACCTTCATATGAATTCATTTATGGGAAGAAAATGACACAATGGTCTTCTTTTAATGAGAGACAATGGCGCTCTTAGTCAGTGTTCTGCCTGCACGCTGAGTATGACTGGGTTGGATCTGAATTCTGAAAGGAAAGGTCAAGATGATTGAAGAGGTTTGACTGTYTGTGTCCCAAATGGCAGCCTAGTGTTCCCTTTATAGTGCACTAGTTTGCCCTGGTCAAACGTAGTGCACTTTTAAGGGAAGAGGGTGCCATTTGGGAAGCATACTGTGATTCTGTCTCTCATTCTAATACAGCCCAACGCAACATGGCTTTAGGAAATGTTTACTATGTTTCGCCTAAGAGCTGAAGGTTAAGTGGTCCGATGCTATTTCAGACTAGTTTATTTGAGCCCTACACTGAGGTCTTTGATGTGAGTTCGTACTCAACTAGTCACCCTCTAATTAATTACTGCTGACAGAGTGGGGATTCGTCCAAAATTGCACCCTATTTCCTATGTAGTCGCACTACTTTTGACCAGGGCCCATAGGGCATATATATGTATATAGGGAATAGGGTGCCATTTGGCACGCATAAAGGAGTGGTGACTGTTCTGTTTCTCCGAAAGCACTGGACTCAACCCAACCACACCATATTATTACCATCAAACGCCTGATGGCTTTAGGCACATAAATCACTTTATTTTAGGACAGAAAAACAGTCATTTTGGGGATTTTTATGGAATCATTCTGAAAGTATGCTTATTAACATACAATTAGATGATATAGTAGTATCTCTGATTAAGTGAGGTGGACAACTCTTGTCTGACTCTACCATCCAGAGTTGGCTTAAGGAGGTTCAGCTCTCTCTAAAGTCTGTTTCCTCTCAAGGTTTCTTTCTTTGCTTTCATCCAAAGGGTTTTATTCCTTAGTGCTGCGCTACATTTTTTACCCTCTTGTAAAGCTTTAGACAAGTGCTAAACAAATAAAGTTTGATTTTAACTTAACATTAAACGATCATTGAACGATTTGCCTGTCTCTCTCTGTTCTGTAGCTAGCTGGGATGGAGTCGGGTTACGCCTGTTTCTGTGGCAACGACCTGGACCAGCATCACCATGGTAAAGCACCCAGTATGGAGTGCAACCACGTGTGTTTTGGTGACCACACCCAGCCCTGTGGAGGAGATGGATGGGTCATCATCTTCGACAGTGAGTAGATAGGAGATTGTTTGCTCTGGGTCATATTCATTAGTGCACATCGCTGCAAACTGTAGACATTTTTCCCCCTGTGCAAACAATASAAACTAGAGTTTCTTATTGGACAAATTCAGGTAGTCCTTCACAGTTTTGTTCTGTTTTCTTCCATTTGGCTTTTAGTGAAAATGACCCTAGTCTGGTCAGCCCTTTCTAACTTCTATGATGCTTCACCTAATATGTAAAAAGTGGAGTTTGCATATTTTTTAAAAACACATAAGCTCCACCACACTGGCGATGGTGAATAATCCACAAACAATTGAATGGTTCTCTCAGAACCAACGTTGGAAAGAAGTGAAAGAACCTAACCGAATATGAAAGGATTGCAATCACTCTCACCAACTCACTATTTGATAGTCATGTGAACATAATGTTCTATCTCTCCCTTTGTTGTCATAAAATGGCAAAACAATACCTGCTAAATCTCTTTCTAATAGGCTACACAAGCATAATGTTTATGGCAGACACACCTGCTAGATAACGAGACACAGATTTCACAGCTGTAGTCAACACAATTACAACAATAATGAAATACTCCTTGTTCGGTCCAGTCTCATCTTTCCTGTATGCGTTGAAAACTCTTCGTTCCACTCTCTCTATCATTGAGAGAGCCTGTTGTATGTGGTTTCTATATGAAAAGGTCTCTATGACAACTCCTGAGACATAGGAGTCAACAGGGTTAGTTATATAAGAGGGTTAAGTATATGAGAAACTTAAAAACTTGCAAATGCAAACTTCGATAGCTGAACTGTTATTCATGGAATCATCTTTCTCTGTTTGTCTCCTCCAGCTCGTGTTGGTGCGTGCGGGGGTAACTACTCTGCTCCCTCTGGGGTGGTCTACTCCCCTGACTTCCCTGATAAGTACGAGGCAGGGAGGGTCTGCTACTGGACTGTCCAGGTATTGTGTCTTGTTTCTTCGGTTGCGTATCAAATGGCACCCTATCCACTTTACAGTGCACTACTTTTGACCCGGGTCCAACTGTAGTTTGTTATATTGGGGATAGGGTGTAATATAACGCACAACAGTTGGACCCTTTTTTGTTGTTGTTGCTTTTGTTTGTTGCCTATTGCCTAAAGCATCTTTGGCTTTCAGAAAGTAGTAAGTATCATGTATTATTAAGTACTATGTATTTTTTCTATTTGCATTATTATTAGGTACCTGGGGCCTCCATGATCCTGTTCAACTTCACCTTCTTCGACATCTCGGACCAGACAGACATGGTGGAAATGCTGGATGGCTATACCACCCAGGTGTTAGCACGGTTCGACGGCCGCAACTCGCCCCGGGACTTGGTCAACGTCACTGGAGACTTTGTCATCCTCTACTTCTACTCAGACCACACCAACCAAGCACAGGGCTTCTCTGTCACATACCAAGGTGGGTTTGCAATGGGATATATACAGTATACACACACACACACACATATACAGAGTGCACCAACCTAGCTGTCATACCAAGTTAAGAAACCTGTAGACATGTCGTAGGTAAGGACTTCAGGAGGGGGTCAATTAGTATTGTCCCAAACCCTTGTTGCCAACATCACCCACACATACACTATATATACAGAAGTATGTGGAGACCCCTTCAAATTAGTGGATTCGGCTATTTCAGCCACACCCGTTGCTGGCAGGTGTATAAAATTGAGCACACAGACATGCAATTTCCATAGACAAACATTGGCAGTAGAATGGCCTTACTGAAGAGCTCCTTGACTTTCAACGTGGGACCGTTATAAGATGCCACCTTTCCAACAAGTCAGTTCGTCAAATTTCTGCCCTGCTAGAGCCTCCCCGGTGAACTGTAAGTGCTGTTCTTGTTAAGTGGAAACGTCTAGGAGCAACAACGGCTCAGCCGCGAAGTGGTAGGCCACACAAGCTCACAGAACGGGACCACCGASTGCTGAAGCGCTTAGTGTGTAAAATTCGTCTGTCTTCGGTTGCAACACTCAGTACTGAGTTCCAAACTGCCTCTGGAAGCAACGTCAGCACAAGAACTGTTCATCAGGACCTTCATGAAATGGTTTTCCATGGCCGAGCAGCCACACACAAGCCTAAGATCACCAAGCGCAATGCCAAGTGTCGGCTGGAGTGGTGTAAAGCTTGCCGCCATTGGACTCTGGAGCAGTTGAAATGCATTCTCTGGAGTGATAAATTACGCTTCACCATCTGGCAGTCTGAGGGACAAATCTGGGTTTGGCGGATGCCAGGAGAACACTACCTGCCCCAATGCATAGTGCCAACTATAAAGTTTGGTGGAGGAGGAATAAATGGTCTGGGTCTGTTTTTGTTATTTGAGCTAGGCCCCTTAGTTCCAGTGAAGGGAAATCTTAATGCTACAGCATACAAAGACATTCTAGATGATTCTGTACTTCCAACTTTGTGGCAGCAGTTTGAGGCAGGCCCTTTCCTGTTCCAGCATGACAATGCCCCCGTTTACAAAGTGAGGTCCATGCAGAAATAGTTTGTCAAGATCGGTGTGGAAGAACTTGACTGGCTTGCACAGAGCCCTGTCCTCAAACCCATCGAACACCTTTAAGATGAATTGGAACGCCGACTGCAAGCCAGGCCTAATCAACCCAACATCAGTGCCCGACCTCACTAATGGAAGCAAGTCCCCGCAGCAATGTTCCCACATCTAGTGGAAAGCCTTCCCAGAAAAGTGGAGGCTGTAATAGCAGCGAAGGGGGGACCAACTCCATGTTAATGCCCATGATTTTGGAATGAGATGTTCAACGAGCAGGTGTCCAAATTCTTTTGGACATGTAGTGTAGGTTGTTTTGAGGTTGTCACAACAATTGTACAAAAACAAAGCAAGTTGTTTCAGTAGATATGAGAGATACTGTAACAAGCTTTTCCAGACATCTATCGCCCTCGGCTTGGCTTGAGTTATTTCAGCCCCATGCAGTGATTTGACTGAACCACGAACTCATCTCTCTCCGGGAGCCATAATTTGCATGAACAGGTGCAGGCTGACATCCTGCTATCCTGGTTCCATGGCAGGGTTTTGCATAGCAACCAAGCTGCCTGGACACTGTTAAATCGACCAGACCAATGTGTTGTGGCTCTACTTAAAGCACACACACATAAACACAGACACACAGGCACGTGCACACACACACACACATGCATGCGCCCAGCCACACACTGACGGTAAGAAAGGGAGACAGGCAGGGGAGACTCCAAGTGCTGCCGGCGGTGGACCTTTTCTCTTATCATTTGCTAGCCAATGCCTCAAAGCCGCAGGTGATATTGGTGTTGCATATATTGAAATGTTTTGTTTTTCTAGGAACTCACCGTGAGACACACACTAATTCACAAGGTGCATGTCGTTGCATATTAAACATTGGCAGTGTGGGGGAATACTTTTCGGGATGGTAAAAATGTTCTGTGTTAACTTAAATGGCTAAAAAACAGATATAAAAAACATGTATGTAGAAAATATAAATAGCCATCTTTGAAAAGTAACAATCACCAAAATAAAAACTGCACAGTCTGGTAGAATTTAAAATTCGAAACATTTCATGGCATGGGCTCCCATTGATTTTGTTATAATGTTTGAGTCACTCAGATAGCATAAGAACATGGCATAAACCGTGGCAAAATGTGTAGAATTGCAGGAAATTAGTAGAGCTGGGAATTGCCAGGGACCTCACGATACGATATTATCATGATAATTAGGTGCCGATACGACATGTATTGCGATTCTCATTATTCTACATGCATTACCGATTCGATACCGCGATTTTATTGCGATTTGATGATTCAAACATATTGCTCACTACATGTCTGCTGCAACGAGACAAGAAAGAGCATGAGAAAATTTGTTTAGATCATTCAGGGAATTAAAAGTGCTGAAAACATGTTGGCTCACTATTTATGTAAATAGTTTTGGCACAGGTACAGCAGGCTAGCGCTAGAACGTTTACAAATCAGTACTTCAAGTCAAATATCAATATAATATTGAACAAAAACAAAATTGCTATATGTAACTGTATTGATTTTTGGTCTTTGGTCTTTGTCCTACTCACAAACCTCTGTTGGAAACAGACAGGTCGTACGCCCGCCAAAAGACCATTCTTTGCCTATCTTCCTTTCCAGAACACCKTTGAGTTCAAATTTACACTTCACATCTCCATATCATAAAAGTCATGTAATACACAGTGTCAATGTTTACTATGTTTGATGTACAGTTAAAAGATGACATGYCGTCATACCCTGTGTTGTTCTGAACAGAATGAGCCTGTTTGTTTACTGTGGAGGAAATTCACTGTGGAACACGCACCTGAATGCACGCATGATTATTTTCTATGCGCACCAAAATTACCATCTGTTTCTCTGAATTTCCATGTGAAAGCCAAACACTCAGTGCTTGACTTGGGCCGGAGCTATCTGGAGGACCGTACTGGCACCTCCAATTTTTTTGAGGAACTGCGTAACGGCTCCTCTATAAAACAAAGTAGCCTATCACCAGCCCGGGTTCACACGCAGCATCAAAAAAAGATTGATCAAAGCGGAATGAAGGCGGGATCTGCATGGAATAGCAATGGAGAGTGGGCATTCAGATCCTGATTCCACTTTGTTCAGTGTATGTCTACCAGTAGACTGTTCCGAGTTTGAGAATGCGCAGATTGAGAATGGGGCCAGCCTGAATGTACAGAATGCTCTGTTCCAAGTTGTCAAATGAGGGTTCATACGGTCATGAAAATCCTGGAAGAGTTATGGAATTTTTATATTGTGTTTTCCTTTTTAAACATATGTCGATTTTGAAGTTATCATATCAGCCATGATCAGAATTAGGCCTACCCTTCAGCGTGTCTTTCTGTGTGCTGTGCATCATCTGTGTGTGTACCAGTGCGAGTGGGCGTTGCTCGAGGAGAGAGAGGGAGCCCAGCTAGCACATAACATTCTGAGAACCATATGTTTCTTAGAGCTTGGTGAGAGCGTGGTTGTCCTATGGTTAGTTTGCATACAACCTTCCCACAAAGTTCTGGGAATGGTGCAGATGAGTTGCTTGGCATTGGGACTTTCTCAGCACATTTAGGGAACTTGACAAAATAATGTTATTTCTTGGTATTTCCATTTGAAGTCATATTCTCAGAATACTAAGAAAATGTTCCATGAAAACCACAAGAAAACATTAGTAACGTTGAAAGAACGTTCTAATAATGTTATTGAAAAACACATACATTCCGTTCTCAGCATCAACAAAACTCTCACTGTCCACTATCTTGTTAAGTGTGTTCAGGTGTGTTGGCCACGGCCACTAATTGGCCTCACATTATATTAATGAGTGCTAGTTTCCTTTAAAATGGGGTCGGGTTGAATAGACTAAAATGAACAGCTTTGTATGAGTTAAAAAAAAAAAAATTATATACAGTACATTGCTTGTTAGCTCCAACCTGGTGGACTAATCCCATGGATCGACAACAGAAGATCATAGCTTTGAATCTCACTGACGGCTTGTCACAATAAAAATTACTGTGTTTGCATGATAATGCTTAAGCAAATGAATTTCCAAATGTCCGATCTGTGCTTGGAGTTCAAAACAGTTAACCTAAGCTAGCAGTCTTATTAAAACAACAAATATGGCGAAAAGTACAGTAAATATAAAATCAACATTGTAATGTTTGGATTCAGTCTTCTGTCAGGTGAACTGTTGTGTCCTCAAATTTGGTCAAATAATTTTCCCATAATCTCCAAACTTTTCCATTTCAGTTGCTACCATGCTTATGCATAAAAAACGTATTCTGTAAGAAACAATTCAATTTAGCCCTATCCTTATTAAAGGCCAATTCCTATAAGGTTAACAGATGACAGGAGTGTCACAATATTCTCTGCCAGCTCTTGTCTCTGTGTTAGGAAAAACTTCAAACAAAAGGAACGTTTTATACGGCTAAGATTAGCTTTGTCTCTTTTTCTCCTCGAGGTCTCTTTGTAGCTAGCARCCGGAACCGGCTAGCTACAGATACTTGGCTAGCTTAGCTGCAAGGTTTCGCTAACCAGGCTAGTTCATTATCCTACCCTAGGTTTTCTACCTGCAAGGGAAGAATTTATAGTCTTTCTCTCAGTAGAGAGTTACGCTTTGTCCATCGCAAGACTAACTTAGCGCTAGATTCCTCCTGCTAACTAGCTAGTTCAGTACCCCACTTGGCGAACGATAGCTACGTTCACTTGGTTAAGAAAAGTTAGCTTTTCCCAGCTAACATCGTGCTAACTAGCCTAGCTGGCAGCCAACACACTGCTAGTTAGCTGTGTTTTTATTTTGTTCTGGGATTAGCTTTTCCATCAGTGCCATGGAAGAAGCTAACCCTGCCTCAGGGGATCCGAGCACCATGCTAGTTTGACAGCATTGAGATTGCGCCCAACGGATTCCCTTGGAGGGAGAGGGGGCATCTGACCTAGGGGAACGCCCCAGCGGCAGAGAAGTGCAGTGAACAGTTACACTCTGTGTTCTGTGCTGGTACCTTCTCGGGTGGAGCACAGTGGGCGTCAATGTGCCACTGGTGAGTGCCTCCCCATGGGCTGCTCGCTGAGAGAGTAGAAAACTAGCATGCATCCGCAGTCAAGTCTGGGACCCTATCCACTGTTACCAAGTYCTACAGACTGCAGTTCGCTATGAGACCTCTTGCCTTCAATGGCATTCTGGAATCAGATGCGACCGTGACTTGGCACGCATACTATAGCAGGAAATCTCCTCTCTTCTATTCAAATGGAATATCAGAGCGATAGCAGAGGAAGACAGACATTGAGCCTTCTACTCCTGGTACATTCTGGTTCCCAAAAAGGGGAGAGATTTGCCCCATTCTGGACCTACAGGTCCTCTACGACTATCTGAGGAATTTTSCGTTTCGGTTGCTCACACCAAACGTGCTGTCTCGTTCTATTCGTCCAGGCGACCCAGTTGACCTGCGTACTTCCAGATAAGCATCCACACAAGGTTTCTGAGGATTCCCTTTCAAGGCAAAGCCTACGAATACCTTGTTCTCCCGTTCGGGCTAGCGCTTCCAGGACATTCACCAAGTGTGTGGAGGCACTCTCAAGTCCGTCAGAAACAAGTGGCTGAGGGTATCCGCCTACATAGATGATAACCTGCTCTCCTTCCCGTCCCGTGAGCAAGCGGGGCAAGACGTTACCTCCTTGGTAACCCACCTTTCCGGGCTCGGGTTTCCAAATCAATCAGATAAAAATCTGTTTCATACTGACCCAGAGAATATAGAATCTGAGTATCACCCAACGCTGTTGGAAGGCCGCATCGCCTCATTCCGATAGTGCCTATCCCTATTAAACAGGAGGCACTCGGCCATTTTCCGAATACGCCTCCGGTTACTGGAGTTAATGGACTCCACTATCTCAGTGGTCCCACATGGTCTACTGAGGATGAGATGTTTCCAACGCTGGGTTTTATCCCTACGTCTGTGCACTCAACATCAGAGTATCTCACATCTTTCTGGAAATGGAGGGGCCCCTCGACCTTCACATTRGGCACCAGTCTAGGAGTGGTGTCAGCGAGGAAGTTGATGACGACAGACTCGTCACTCATGGGTTGGAGCGAAGTTTACGAGGGCCAGGCAGTTAACTGAGTGGACCACACAACTCCGTCTTGCCCATATCAAATACCTRGAGCWTCTGACAGTGTTCCTCTTTTGAAACACTTTCTACCCTTCCTCCGGTATTGTCACGTCCTTGTCAGGACAGACAATATGACAGTGTCGGCCTACAACAACAACCAGGGCGGCACACGTTCCTTAAAATGGCTCACAGCCATATGGCATAGCCAGATCAGGGCCTAACATAAGGAAAACTCAAAGTATGCTATTCTGTTCTTTTGAAATAGACTACATTTTATTCATATCATGTTTCTTTATTGTGATGGTGTAAGCTATATTACATGGATTTATTAGACTTTTCTTAAATGTAGATGTTCCAAAAGACTGCATCAGTGGCTTGTAAGGATATCCTTGTCTCAGTATGTAAAAATGTAATAAAATGTATGCACTCTACTGTAAGTCGCTCTGGATAAGAGCGTCTGCTAAATMACTAAAATGTAAATGTAATGTGTGGAAGCCAGGAGATGCTAAATGTGTTTATGTTAATTCATGGTCAATTACTGTGAGACCGGAAGTTATTTGCTTGACAATCACCGGCTGACAAAATGTCATGACTACCACAGCCATAGTTGGTACACCCTTGGCCAAAGGCGCACCGCTCTATGCTTTTCCCCCTATGCGCCTCACACTCCCCACTATAGCCATAGTGAGACAACGAYGCTCGTCCCTCATCCTGGTAGCACCCACATGTCCGGGCAAGCTCTGGTTAACGGAGATTATTCTCTTGCTTTATGACTAGCCCTGGCAACTCCCATTATGCACGGATCTCCTGACCCAGGCAAACTGGCCCTATGGGTGTGGCCCGTGAAAGGTTAAATCTGGACACGACTAGTCTGCCTCTCAGAGCCATTGAGACAATCCAGAGCCCCTTCTACACGCTCACTTTACGGAAATAAGTGGTGAATCTTTGAGAAGTGGTGTGACCAAAAACAAATCATTCCTTACCAATGTTTTGTGTCAGAGGTTTTATGCTTCATGCAAGGCCTTCTGGACAGGGGTACGGCTTTCTCCACTGTTAAGTTCTACTTAACCGCTTTCTCAGTTTGTCATATAGYCCTTAATAACAGCGCAGTGGGCAAGCACCCGCTCTAATGCCGTTTCAAGAAGGGGCGCGCCGCTTATGTCTGTATCCAAGCCTGTAGCCCCGCCTTGGGATCTTTCTACTGTGCTTGAGGCTTTGTCTCAGCAGCCTWTTGAGATGCTGGAGAATGTAGGGGTGAAATATCTCTCTCTCAAGACCTCTTTATTTGTAGCCCTTACTTCCGCAAAGCGAGTGAGTGAACGACATTCACTGTCAGTTCACCATTCCTGCCTACTGTTTGTCCCGGGTTTTACCAAGGTAACCTTATTGCCTAACCCCACCTTTATGCCAAAGGTCAGCGACAGTTACAATTGTCTCACCTTGAAGCTTATGACTTTCCACCTACCGCCTTTCTCTTCTGCAGAGGAAGAGCGTCTCCATCGTTTGTGTCCAGTGCGTGCTTTACACATGTATTTGGGTAGAACGAGAGCTTTACACAAGAGCGACCAGCTCTTTGTGTCTTGAACACCACCCTGCAGGGGGAGGCCTTTCTCTCGTCAATGGTTGTCACATTGGATAGTGGATGCTATTATACTAGCTTATAATAGCAAGGGTTTACAGCCTCTGGAGGGCTTGAGAYCTCATTCCACCAGAGGTACAGTATGGCTACCTCTTGGGCTCAGTTCAAAGGCTTCTCCTTGCAGGAGATCTGTAATGTGGCATGTTGGGCATCCCCTCATGAGGTTCTACCGACTGGAAGTCACTGCACCTTCTCTGGTGCATACTGTTCTCAGTATCGGGGTCTCTGAGGGGTAGTCTGGAAACTAGTGTTCGGAGAGCGTGCCTACATTATGGGAGTTTCATACATCTCATATGTGAGACGTCTAAACAAATAATTGAAAGAGAACTTAGTTATTCTAGTTTTCTGCAAACAGGCACGTTCCCACATGAGTCGACTCACTCATAATATTAGAGAACCGGGGTTATGTAAATAACCTTGAGATGTTTTGTTTGTCCCTGGTATCGTATATCTGTATATATCATTCATACATCATTCTCCCCATCCTTAACATCATTGTATACACAAAGTGCACCACCTCCTAGGGATCCCAATCTGAACCCAGTCTTATATTACACACTCATCATAATGGAATGGAAGTATTTATGTATAAATAGCAGTTCTCTGTTCAGACCACACTCTTGTAAACACCCCACTATTGTTTCAGTTCCATTTCCTTAAGGCATCAGCACTCAACACAACTCTCTCTGAATTAGTTAATATTGTTGACATTAAAGCTAAGAGCTTACAGGGCTGGGAGGCACACACACAATCACAGACATACACACACACACAGACACAGACTGTCCTAACCTTTTCTCATTTTGTTCTACTAAAAACAATATTCTCAGGTCAGAGTCTGACCCCCAGACTTGCAGCCAATTCCCTTCTGGTCTGGCCTCAATTCTGACTTCCCTTGTTTCAGACCGCACATCAGAAACAGAAGTTGTTGAAATTAATATACAATATTATGAGACATGTTATAAGAAAAGGTCACATAAGTAAATTGGTTTTTCCCCCGCTGAGCTGGGAGGAGAAAAGGATGGGGAAAGAGAGAGAGAGAGATTCTCTCTTGAGGCTAAGCTGGATGTTAGTACATCCATACAGTGCTGAGTGGTGCGATGTTAATTTCCTTCTCAGATGAGGATAAACGCTCTCAGATGACGTCTGAGGAATTTCCTGCCGAACCGAGATTTGAAGCAAGCACTGCATTRTGTTGTATCAAATGGAGAACATGTGGGAAAATTGCAGTCAAGTTGAGTTATGTCAGACAAAAACCTTTAGCTCCTAGTAAAGATTTAGGCCACCATTCATGGTAGGGATAAGGGATTTTAATAACATGTTTTGATAATTTCATAAAATAACCTTAATTTAGACAAAGTCTTAGCTCAGGGGTGGGCAATAAATTTGGTCCTGGGGCCACACTGGGATTTCAAAATTCAGTGGAGGGCCGCACTTATTTATTTTTATCAAACTTGTAGACCAGCTGATCTGACACTGTTATGGTGTCAAGCCGTCTGGATACAAGACAGCGGAAATGGCATAGGAAATCATATTTATTTGTGTTGACTACTCCCACCCCAATGAAGTAACACCCTATCAGCGAAATTTAAGGAAAAAGGAAGAATATTACATATGGCAACCGAAATAAAATGATTTGACTCAAAATGTAGCCTATGTCAATTAAAATGATTTAGTTAACACATCTAATTGTAGACAATTCAGCCAATTATGGCTACATCGAGGCCACTCTTCTGCAAAAATAAATGTATAGAAGACCAACTTTTAATGAATTACCACATTGTAAATTAAAGTGATATGGATTGCAGCAACATGTGTGACATACAATTTAAATATCATTATCAAACCAAGCCCTTTGTATTTGTTTCTTTGGATAACGACTTCCAAATAATTAATGAATCTCCACACCACATGTCCTTCCAATTCAGATATTGTTTCTTCAATAAAGTACAATATGCCGCAGTAGGCCTAATGGCCTAATTACTGTAGTCCTGTACGAAAATATAAACGTTTACTATTGAGTGTTGTACTCGCAAAAAACTGGCAGCTACATTAAATAGTACCCGCAAAACACCAGTCTCAACGCCAACAGTGAAGAGGCGACTCTGGGATGCTGGCCTTCTAGGCAGAGTTCCTCTGTCCAGTGTCTGTGTTCTTTTGCCCATCTTAATCTTTTTATTTTTATTAGCCAGTCTGAGATATGGATTTTTCTTTGCAACTCTGCCTAGAAACCCAGCATCCCGGAGTTGCCTCTTCACTGTTGACGTTGAGACTGGTGTTTTGCGGGTACTATTTAATGAAGCTGCTAGTTGGCGTCTGTTTCTGAAACTAGACACTAATGTACTTGTCCTCTTGCTCAGTTGTGCACCGGGGCCTCCCACTCCTCTTTCTATTCTGGTTAGAGACAGTTTGCGCTGTTCTGTGAAGGGAGTAGTACACAGCGTTGTATGAGATCTTCAGTTTCTTGGCAATTTCTCGCATGGAATAGCCTTCATTTCTCAGAACAAGAACAGACTGATGAGTTTCAGAAGAAAGTTCTTTGTTTCTGGTCATTTTGAGCCTGTAATCGAACCCACAAATGCTGATGCTCCAGATACTCAGTCTAAAGAAGGCCCGTTTTATTGCTTCTTTAAATCAAAACAACAGTTTTCAGCTGTGCTAACATAATTGCAAATGATTTTCTAATGATCAATTGTCCTTTTAAAATAATAAACTTGGATTAGCTAACACAACGTGCCATTGGAACACAGGAGTGATGGTTGCTGATAATGGGCCTCTGTACGCCTATGTAGATATTTCATAAAAAATCTGCCGTTTCCAGCTAAAATAGTCATTGACAACATTAACAACGTATTTCTGATCAATTTGATGTTATTTTAATGGACATAACATGTGCTTTTCTTTCAAAAACAAGGACATTTCTAAGTGACCCCAAACTTTTGAACGGTAGTGTATGTTTGTTAGTTTTTTCAAGCGATTAAAATTATTGGTTTAAAAACACAATGATATATTATTTGTGCAACTTTAAATAACTTCATTACTATTATTAGAATGCAATCACGATTTAGTTTCAAATGTCAAATGGAATATTTCCTTTTACCCTCTTGATAAGAAATGACCATATTCGATTCAGACAAGTAAAATCATTAATGGATAACATTAATTGGAAACATGGTGTAGGAAAAAGTATTCCTACACCATAGATTTGCATAGGGTAGGCTACATTGCCATAGTAGATTTGCTGTGGTAAAACGAGGGCATTAAATACTTTATTTTAGTTGTGCGGAATGATTGTCAAATAGATAAATCGTCCTTAGTCAAGTAGTACTGCCAGATCAAATTGTTCCAATGATAATACCCACCAGAGGGATTTATCATGTATTGATGGTTTGYCAAGAGATCATCTGCCAATAATCTACAGGCCGATCTTCGTTGCAATAGGCCCATGGAAACATTGTATTTGTTGTTGTTGTTTCAGCGCTGAGAGGCCTGGACACCAGACCTATGGATGAGGATGAGAAGGAAGAGGAGGACACTAGTACAGTGAAGCCTGAGCTTAACGGCGTAACGGAGAAGTCTAACGGGAGCGATAACGGACGTTCCTCTCAAATCCTCTATGTGATAACGTCCAGTCCCGGTAAACCGGACCACAACATGCCAGGTCAGTGGGACCAACCCAACGGGACCAACGGACACACCTCTAGTATGTAGATACCAATATTGTTGTTTTTTATCTATCAGTTACCAACATCATATCTTTCTACTTCTCTGGGTTTCTAATAGAGCTTTCTACTATGACTCACCTCTATTGATACTGACGTTGCAACGTCCTACCTCTCCATCTCTCAGTTACTACTTGTTTCTTTTTTTGTACCTTTGGTACTGTTTTTTTATCGTTCTGGGGTTTCTCTTATGTGTAACCAACAGCGCACCTTTCTGGGCTTTCTAATATGTGTAACCTACATCATACCTTTCTGGGGTTTCTCTTATGTGTAACCAACAGCGTACCTTTCTGGGGTTTCTCTTATGTGTAACCAACAGCGTACCTTTCTCAGGGTTTTCTTATGTGTAACCAACAGCGTTCCTGTCTGCCTCTGTGGTCTCACGCTGGTTTTGATTGGTCAAAAACTGTATGTTTTACAAAAAAGGTGTGAGACCTGTTTGGTTATAGGAATATATACTGAACAAAAATATAAACGCAACATGCAACAACTTCTAAGATTTTACTGAGTTACAGTTCATATTAGGATATCAGTCAATTAAAATACATCCATTAGGCCATAATCTACGGATTTCACATGACTGGGCAAGCTCGCAGCCATTGGTGGGCCTAGGAGGACATAGGCCCACCCATTTGGGAGCCAGGACCACACACTGGGGAGCAAGGCCCACAAAATAGCTTTATTACAGACAGAAATTCTCCTCAGCACCCTCTCAGACGATACTGCAGGTGAAGAAGCCAGATGTGGAGGTCCTGGGCTGACGTGGTCTGCGGTTGTGAGGCCGGTTGGGCGTACTGCCAAATTCTCTAAAACGACTTTGGAGGTGGCTTATGGTAGAGGAATGAACATTAAAAACAGCTTTGTTGGACATTCCTGCAGTCAGCATGCCAATTGCACTGCTCCCTCAAAACTTGAGACATCTGTGGTATCGTGTTGTGTGACAAAACTTTACATTTTAGCGTGGCCTTTTATTGGCCCCAGCACAAGGTGCACCTGTGTAATGATCATGCCGTTTAATCAGATTCTTGATATGCCACACCTATCAGGTGAATGGATTATCTTGGCCAAGGAGAAATGCTCACGAACATGGATGTAAACAAATTTGTTTAAGCTTTTTGTGCATATGGAACATTTTCGGGATCTTTTATTTTCAGCTCATGAAACATGGGACCAACACTTTAAATGTTGCATTCATATTTTTGTTCAGTATATATTAAAATAAAATGCATGAGCTGGCGCACACCCAGAGAAAATMATTTAGTGTAGAGGTGCTGACTAACGGTGAATAAACTGTAAGCTATGAAAACAAAGAGAGTCGCACACTCCATATGTATAACCTCCCAGTAATTTATTGGGCATTAAGGTTGAACCAAAAGATTACATGTAACAAAAACATTTAATGAAATTGGAAATATTTTAATATATAGGTGAAATTAAATTAAACAATGTATGTTGACGCTAATGTTATACTAATGCTAATGATAAGAATGGCATAATATATTCAATATGCTGTGTGCTATTGTCTTTTAAGTTTCGCTCAATTCATTCTGATCAAGATAGCAATTACGAAACACACCTCACTATTGACATTGGTTGCACTAGTTGTCTACATAAACTGGTTCAAGCATTCATGACATTACCCTGAAGAAGGCACAGTGATGCCGAAACATTGGTGTTTTTTTACCCAGTAAATTACTGTGAGGTTATACTTAGATTTTATAGCTGGCTGTTCAGTAACAGATGTGCACCAATAACGCAGGTACTAATATTTTACCATCTGAATCGGTTGCGATAAAGGCCTTTGGGCTAACGTGTGCCGGTAGATCAAGCCTTACACTGAGTGTACTCTTTCCCGACATAGACTGACCAGGTGAATCCAGGTGAAAGCTATGGTCCCTTATTGATGTCACCTGTTAAATCCACTTCAATCAGTGTAGATGAAGGGGAGTAGACCGTTTAAACAAAGAGTTTTATGCCTTGAGACAATTGAGACATGTTATTGTGTATGTGTACCATTCAGAGGGTGAATGGGCAAGACAAAATATTGAAGTGCCTTTGAACGGGGTATGGTAGTAGGTGCCAGGCGCACCGGTTTGAGTGTGTCAAGAACTGCAACGCTGCTGGGTTTTTTACTCTCAACAGTTTCCCGTGTGCATCAAGAATGGTCAACCACCCAAAGGACATCCAGCCAATTTGACACAACTGTGCGAAGCTTTGGTGTCAACATGGACCAGCTTCCCGAGGAACGCTTTCGGCACCTTGTAGAGTCCATGCCCCGACGAATTGAGGCTGTTCTGAGGTCAAAAGGGGGTGCAACTCAATATTAGGAAGGTGTTCTTAATGTTTTGTGCARTCAGTGTATAGTACTGTACAAATATGGTGTAGATGTGCCAGACTGTTTTTAGTTTATAGATCCCTTTTATCTCTTTCTGGTCAGGTTTCTCCATGCCTGTCTGAGAGTCTACTCAAGTGCATAGGGTGCTTCTTAACTGGTATGTTTTCTTCTAAACTGCCTGATTTCAATTGTGTTTCTGTGTTGACAGTGTGGACCATCTACGCCCTAGCTGCTCTCCTGACTCTGACAGTCATAGCCATGGTGGCTAAACTACTACTGCATATTACAGTGAAGTAAGTATTACATTTTACTTTGTTTGATGTAAATTATGGACAATAAAGTTTTATTGTACTAATGCCTCAAAAGTGTAACCGAAGTGTAGTTTATTGCATCTAATGTATTTTTAACGCTGTGAGAGCCCTAGCCAGTGGAATATGTAACCTAATGTTACTATTCTCTCTTGCCATATCTATTTCTCTCTCTTCTCCCCCCTCATCCCTCGTCTCTTTCCAGATCTCCCAACATCCCGACCAGCAGTGGTTCAGAGAGCTGCAGCGTGCAGAGTGCTGCGTCCGAGCCCTGGATCATCTTCTACCGGCCCTCCACCATCTCCCTCTTCAAGAAGAAGCTAAAGAACCACCACGGAGACCTCAGCCCTCTGGTGGGCAACTAGCGAACTGCAGTCTGGTCTACTAACATCATCACCATCATGTACCAGGGCCTACCGTACCAGAGCTAGTTACAGAGCTAGCCCCTCTACCAATGAGACTCTATGGGGTGCTGAGCTACAAAGCTAACATAATCACTAATGACTGATTCACTGACTCACTGAGTGACTACTACCAAATGGCCCAAGAGCCAAATCCCTAAAGGGGATCCAGACAGGGCTGTCTGTGTCTGCTGTGTACAAGGCAGGAGAGGAGGGCAGCTATACAGTGTGAGGTGGATGTTTTACTGTAGGGAACTCATCTTCTATGGGTTCCACTTCCATCGTCCATGGATGTCTGAGAGCATTGGAGTCCTCCTCTAGAGACAAGGGTTGGCTGGGGCCAAAGCAAGCAGTTTCCATAGGACTCCTCCAGAATGCAGGCCTTTCATTGTAACTGTGTGCCGGTGGGGCACAAAATGTCTGACAATCTCTCCAAATTCGCTAACCTGCGAACAACTGAGGGAGCCATGCATATTCCCTATCAGTGACTGTCATAGGTGTCTCACAGAACAAGGGGTTGGATCACAAGGGGTCAGAGTAAGGCCTAGATTCAATCAGATCAAGCGTTAAGCAGCGATATCTGATGTTTTGGTGGTGTCCGAGGTGTAACTGTTGGAGCAGTCAAATCGGTTAGCAGGTGCTCTTGACCATTGTCACAAAGCCACACCCGCAGCTCACGTTAGAAGTTCAGAACGAGGAAGTGTAGGCTATCTAGAAATAATGACACTCAAATGAAAGATCGTTAGACGAAGAAGGCGTAATCGAGGTATAGATCACAACTCACATTCCAGTGTTCGAACTTCTAAAGAGGGCTGCATGGGATTTCTCTTAATGCGACTCCGTGCAGCCAACGGTGARGTCCGCTTTAGGTATAATGCCAGGAGCCACTTGTGGATTTGAAAGTTCTAAAGCAGTTCCGACACTGCTAACTCTTCCACACTGCCTCTGGAGGAAACTGTATTAAGAGTCTCTCCCATGGCCGCTGGTGGATGAGGGATGTGGTTTCATTAAACAACTGCCATTCAAAAGAGTGTTTGAAATGCTCAGAGGTTCTCTCTCATCCGCTCAGCTGTGGTTCTTATCTTTCTGGTTTAACTATGTTTAAGTGCCTTAAGGATCTTAAACAAGCCTGCTAGGCTTCTTTCCCCCCCCCCCCCCCCCCCTTCTCACTGTCTTTGAGTCTATTGCTTGTGATCCCCACCCTATGACAGACTATGTCGATGGGAATTACTGTAGCGTGGGCGAGACTTGGAAAAAAGGTTGCTTCATTTTTGTATCTTTTACTTTCTATGTGCTCTTATGCATAGTCTTCTTGGACATTACTGAACATATTGCAATCGTTATGTTGCCATTTGATTACAAGGAGGGGGTAAATTGTGTTGTATATTGCGTAATTCAATGTGGGGGATGATGATGATGACATATGTCCTGCTCTTTCATTTTGTGTCTCGGCAAAGCAATGGCAAAATCCTTCAAAGTCGTTTTTGTACTTACTCATCAACTGCTACTTAGCTCGGAGGTTGGAGCACTTTTTTCCCCCTGTCTTCAGCAGCAGATTCATTCCCACATTCAGAGGGCTCACTAGACCCAAACAACCTCTCTCAACTTACAGCTAAAGCACAAATAATGTGGAATGAAAGCACTCGTGATAGTCCACTGTGCAAGGCAAGCAGACTGTTGTAGTCCGGCGTGTTTCTGTGAGCATTGAGGACACGTGAAAGTTCACTATGCATTAATGTGCCCCTTGAATACAGCAGGTTGGAATTCCATAAAGAGAGGTTGGACCATAGATGAAATATATGTTAATATATATTACATTATACTGTGTATGTATAATAATGTTAGAATTCTATTTCTATGGCTTTGTTTTTCCCAACAATCTCAAACACAGTGAAAGCTGATTAATCTGGTCCAAACGTGAATGCACTTAAATTTGCCGCTACTTGTATGGTGACAGATAAATAGTACTTAAATCCAGTTTGGCTCTTATTTACTCTTGAACCAAAACCGTTTGAAACTGATGATAGGAGATTTGCAAAGTGCAAACTTGACATTGAGAGCACTTGCAACAAAAGGGTAAAAGTTGATATGCAAAATTGTATGGATAGATGACATTTTAGGTAGTGTAACTTGGTCAAAAAAATAATTTAATTTCACCTCATTTTAACATTCTGTCATAAACAGCACATGTTCAACTACATAAAACAACACGTTTTCCAACCCCGAGGGGTTGAAAAAAAATACTATTGTAAGTGTCAATAAAGTGCCATTAAAGTAACGGAGTTGTATATACTCTAGATGACCGACAAGGGGGCGCTGTTTTGAAGCCACCGCACCTCCATTTTGGCACTCCCCCAATTTTGTAAAAAAATATATCTATTTTGGAAGCTATGGAAATGCATTTATTAATGTCTACATTTGTTTTTGTCACATTTATTCTATTACAGACACCTTAATGCATACTTTTACATAAATGTATGTTTGCTAAACATAAAAATTCTAAATGAATAAATAAATAAAAACATTTTCCTTAAAGTATCATTTTTAGAAAGCACTAATGTTACTGTCCCCACTACAACAACACAAATACTTAAATACATGAAATTTTGTCTTTGAAACATTTAATTTCAATACTGTAGAATTCCATTCATTCCTATGGAGGACTGCTTTTCTGAGGAGTGCCAATATGGCTGACTGGTGGCTTCAAAGCCTTTCGTTTTTCCAATACATAGCATCAGCAATCCAGAGTTTATATACTTCATTGACTGTAACAGGGTTGAAGTTTTCAGCTTAAATCAGCCATTTTTTTGATGGCCTGTGACAGAGGGAATGGAAGCTTGTTCTGTGCAACAGGCCAAAAAGAGTTGACCCAGCTCACCTGCCTTTACACTATGATTTGACTATTACATGTTCCAATGTTTCTTTTGAAAAAATAATTTAAATAGGAATAGTTTCACTAAATTCAAACGAGATTTCAGTTCACGTAACAGGGTTGACCTTAAAATGAGTGGCAGACGTATGTTAATCACTAATCACATTAAATAAATAATCATCTTCAGAAATAACTCTGTCAAAGCAAGAACATAATTAGGGCTTTACAATGATGGTGAAAACATAATGACATTTTGTGGTTAAGTGGGTTAAAATCTTCCTACAAGTCAGAACAACATGACAAGGGACATGTAAAAGTGAAGATTTTTTTTCAAGCGCAGATTTTTTCATTTATTTCAACAAAGATTTGATTTATTGAATTGTCCATGTGGTCTATATTAAAGGGCACTTCATTTAATATTACAGGCTTTTAAAATTCAATATTGGTGCGCAATTTCTACTTAAAACATCAAAGGGACCAGTGGTTATGTCCCAAATGGCACCCTATTCCCAAACTATATATAGTGCACTACTTTTGAGTCACAATGGAATAAGGTTTAGGATTTATCGTAGGTGTGACTTAATGAAAGGGCCTCGAACTTTTCTTCTTCTCTACTCTGATGTTTGTCTGCTGGGTGACCTAATGTTGTATTTTGGCTGTCTGCTCATCTGTTACTCATGTTAATTATCGCAGTACAAGTTATGTTCAGTGCAGTTTGTGCTTAGAGAAAGGGAGACTGTGTGTGTGTGTGCGTGTGTACACATTTTACTATTTTTGTGAGTACCAGAAGTCCTCACAAGAATAGTAAACCAAAAATTCAGATAAGTCCTCACTTGTAAAAAGGCTATTTTTGGTTTAGGGTTAGGGTTAGAATTACGGGTTTGTGTTAGGAATTAGGTTTAGGGTTATGGGTTAAGGTTAGGGATTAGGGAAAATAGGATTTTGTATGGGAATCAATTGTTGGTCTCCAAAAAGTCCTCACAAGTATAGTAAGACATAGAGTGAGCTCCAAAACCTTTGGGACAGTGACACATTGTTTGTTGTTTTGGCTCTGTACTCCAGCACTTTGGATTTGAAATGAGGTTAAATTGCAGACTGTCAGCTTTAATTTGAGGGTATTTTCATGAATCGTTTAGAAATTACAGCACTTTTTTTTTTACATAGTCCCCCTGTTTTACGGGACAAAAAGTATTGGGACAAATTCACTTATGTGTATTAAAGTTAAGTATTTGGTCCCATATTTATAGCATGCAATGACTACATCAAAACTACAAATTTGTAGGATGCATTTGCTGTTTGTTTTTGTTGATTCAGATTATTTTGTGCCCAATAGAAATTCACGGTAAATAATGTATTGTGTCATTTTGGAGTCACATTTATTGTAAATAAGAATAGAATATGCTTCTAAACACTTCTACATAAATGTGGATGCCACCATGATTACAGATAATCCTGAATGAATCGTGAATAATAATAAGTGAGAAAGTTACAGATGCACAAATATCATAACCCCAAGACATAACCTCTCACCATAACAATAACAGAGAAGGTTAGTATTTTGGGGGGTATAATATTTGATCACCTGATATGGATGAAAATACACTCAAATTAAAGCTGACACTCTGCACTTTAACTTCATAGTCATTGTATCATTTCAAATCCAAAGGGCTGGAGTAGAGAGCCAAAAGAACAACAAATGTGTCCCAATACTTTTGGAGCTCTCTCTCTGTGTGTGTGTGTGTGTGTGTGTGTGTGTGTGTGTGTGTGTGTGTGTGTGTGTGTGTGTGTGTGTGTGTGTGTGGTAATAATACCAACTCCATTTTCTCCCATGTCAACCGGACAATTCCATGGTACCTCCATATAATAATAGAAACTGTCTTCTCTTTTCTCTATCTGCCATTCATTCAAAATGTTACTCGGCACTCTTGTCATGATAACAAGATGAGCAGCTCTGTGTGATATGGAGACCAATGGGTTTTGGGGGAAATACAAAATATTGTTTTCATTAAAAATTGTAAATAAATTAGTGAAATTGTAATTTATACAGTAAATTATTATTATTTTGTATGTGAATGGGATATAATCTATGTTTTGTATAAGTTAAGTATCTTTGTAGTTTTATTTAAATGAATGTGTCCTGGTTGCTAAATAAATTCTGTATGCATGTTTCTTATTCCTGTGTCCAGCCGTGATTAGTTGACTTCGGTCTGTCACACCAGCACACAAGACCTACCCTACACATTTTCAGCATACATTATATGGATATTCACATGTACAGTGTGAATACATGTGAACCACCAGTATCCCTGCACATTGATATAGTACTGGTACTGACCTTATAGCATTAAATACTGGTGTGTTTCTATTTCTTATGTGTGTTTTCTTTCTTCATTTGAAGTGACACAGTAATTGATTCCCTGCTCTTCTTTTAGGTTACATTTTTACCTTTGATATTGTCGAGGAAAAGCTTGCAAGTAAGCATTTCACTGTACTGTTCACACCTGTTGTATCCTGTGCATGTGACACATAAACGTTGATTGATTTTGAGGTGAGAAAATAGAATAATATCTAACAGTAGAGATGGAAAAGGGAATTGTTGTTTATACACATAGAGAAAAGTATACTATTATACTGTAGTAGTACTGAAGTAAAAGTACTAGTACAGTGGATAAACATTATAGTCACAATTTTTGGGGGAGAAGTAGTACACATGAAGTACCTATTTTTATCCATGTCCCACAACTATACAACTTAAACTAACCATCCACAGTGCCTCCACTAAGCATCCATAGTCCTTTTGGGCCACTTCAGTCAGTGCTTGAAAAGACTGCACGGAGGGTAATTCAAGCCCTGTTTTTCTCCAAAGCAGCAGAATCCTTATCGTATGTCTGAAATGACTGCCAGACTCTCTCTTGCTATCTCTCTGTAGATGCATAGAGACAGAGTGGTGGGTATTCGGAGCAGACCTCAAATACTACTCTAAATCATTTCAAATAATTTTGCTAAACTTGATTGAGCTAGCCTATTGCATTGCAACAATAGAGACGTCCCAAAAGTGAAAACCAAGCAAATGCGGCACCCCTGGCACACCAGGCAGGCTAGGGCAAACGCTCAAAGTATTTAAAATATTTTAAATCCTATGTGAACCCAGGTATGGGATTGGGGGTGCCATGTTTGACCCATTGTCAGTCATGCAACCTGCAGATTTGGAAGAGTATGAGGTCAGAGATTCAATTGGAACCGCATAAAAAGTAAAAACATGAACGGATATATTATAATCTAAAACATTTGTGTAGGTATGTGTATTTTTTTCTTCAACTGGACTAGTGAAGAGGGCAAAAGGCTCTAGATAACTTAACTCAACAGGACTTGTAATTTGTCAAATAAAATTGCACACAGAATTTGTTTTATTTTGAAGCAAGACTTACACTGTCACTGCATATCTAGTTTGAATCCGACAGGACACATATTTAGAACAGATAATTAACTTAAAGTGAGGCAGATCATTAAATTTTTTGAAGGGAACTATGATGTTCAACATGACCATGGGTCAGGATATGTTACCATTGTGGAGCCTCACCCATGCGACAGGTAGCCTAGCAGTTAGAACGTTGTGCCAGTAACTGAAAGGTTGCGGGCTCGAATCCCTGAGCCAACAAGGTCAAAAATCTGCCGATGTGCCCTTGAGCAAGGCACTTAACCCTAATTGCTGGATAAGTGTCTGTTAACATGTAAAAAAAACCTGTGGTGAAGAGTTGACCTGAATGTTTATTACTTTGAAATACTGTCATCTTGCCCCCTCTACTGGTGGCATGCATTTCTGCTCCATACCAGTTTACAACTGTAGGCTTAGAAGAATGGAAGAATGAAGACAGCAGCACACTCTACTAATAACTAATAATAGCATGGAGACAGAGATAATGAGAGAGACTTGCTCTGTGAAGAAGGGAAGGAGATAGAGAGAGACAGAGAAACATAGTCTTTTGCTACCACACACACACACAGACTACATGACACCTCACCTTGCATCAACCCTGACTGCTCTTTTCACTCCCCTGGTCCACTGGTGCTGCCTAGCTATTGTTAGGCTGTAACACTAGTCCTGTGACTCTAACTTACCCCTCTCTCTCGCTGTATATGTGACACAGAGACGTAGGAGGACTTTTTCTCCCTTCTCTCACCACATAGCCAGTGTGTTTCCATCCCTATGAGATGGCCATGGCCCTGTCCCCTGTTCCTTCTATCACATTCCCTGTAGCAGAGGCCATGAGAACAGACTGGTGCCAGCTTCCCCCTCCGAACATGAGACCTAGCCTTTAATTAACACAACAATAGAGACAATGGATCCGGGTGTCTGGTTACCATAGAAAAGAGAAAAGGTTTGGTCCCAATCGATGAACAGGCAGGAAAACTGCCACTTTCTGCACTAAAAGATAAAGAGGTAGAAGAAGTCAGAAACTGGAGTAGGATAAAACCACAAATAGGCTAGTGTGTGTGTGTGTGTGTGTGTGTGTGTGTGTGTGTGTGTGTGTGTGTGTGTGTGGTGTGTGTGTGCGTGCGTGCGTGCGTGCGTGCGTGCGTGCGTGCGTGCGTGCGTGCGTGCGTGCGAGTGCGCAATGTGTTTACAGGTCTGTTTATTTTCAGTTTTGTGAAAATTGAGCATTTATCAAACATAAAACATAAAACAAACATTGGTGTTGAACACTAACCTACTGTATATATAATCGTGCTGAAATTGCATCAAAATGAGTGAGACAAAATTTGACGTATTTAACTCAAATGAGAATCAAGCTTGCAAGTAAGCATTTCACTGTACTGTTCACACCTGTTGTATCCTGTGCATGTGACAAATAAACTTTGATTGATTTTGAGGTGAGAAAATAGAATAATATCTAACAGTAGAGATGGAAAAGGGAATTGTTGTTTATACACATAGAGAAAATTATACTATTATACTGTAGTAGTACTGAAGTAAAAGTACTAGTACAGTGGATAAACATTATAGTCACAAACAGTTTAGAGAAGTCGTACACATGAAGTACCTCTTTTTATCCATGTCCCACAAGTACACAACTTGAACTAACCAAAAACATTTTGAACGGTCATCCAACTCGGAAACTCTGGCAACTTTCTAGAGCTTCGACTTTCCGACCTGAAGATCACCAAAGTCATGGTTTGACCTTGTTTTTTCAGTTCCCAGTTGTCACGTGGTACTTTTAAAAAATATGCCAGTTTCCAACTTGGGTCGGATGACCATTCAAAACACATTTGAGTTCCCAGTTGTCTTGAACGCAATGAAGTCTGACATTTCCGAGTTCCCAGTTGCTTTTAAAGCGGCATGAGATTCACCATGGCGGCCTGAAAGATGGCGGAAGCGGGCGCTGATTGGAATATTGTCCAAAAGAATGGAAGATGTGGCAAAGTAGTGTACAGTGCTGAGAATGTATCTTGTAGGAGTATGGTTTGTTGAGGAGGAGCAGCTGATCGGATTCCCAATCTTGAAGAATACATTTGAGATATCCAAACTGGTGGAGAGAGTGCTGGGTAAATAAAGACCTCCTTCATTCCTGTCATTATTGAAAGAGATTGTGATATCTCACATCTCAAAATAGGGCTACTTAATGTTAGATCCCTCACTTCCAAGGCAGTTATAGTCAATGAACTAATCACTGATCATAATCTTGATGTGATTGGCCTGACTGAAACATGGCTTAAGCCTGATGAATTTACTGTGTTAAATGAGACCTCTCCTCCTGGTTACACTAGAGACCATATCCCCAGCGCATCCCGCAATGGCGGAGGTGTTGCTAACATTTACGATCCCAAATTTCAATTTACAAAAAATTTAATTACTGGGTTTTCATCTTTTGAGCTTCTAATCATGAAGTCTATGCAACCTACTCAATGACTTTTTATAGCTACTGTTTACAGGCCTCCTGGGCCGTATACAGCGTTCCTCACTGAGTTCCCTGAATTCCTATCGGACCTTGTAGTTATGGCAGATAATATTCATATTTTTGGTGACTTTAATATTCACATGAAAAAGTTCACAGACCCACTCCAAAAGGCTTTCAGAGCCATCATCAACTCAGTGGGTTTTGTCCAACATGTCTCCAGACCTACTCACTGCCACAGTCATGCTCTGGACCTAGTTTTGTCCTGTGGAATAAATATTGTGGATCTTAATGTTTTTCCTCATAATCCTGGACTATCGGACCACCATTTTATTACGTTTGCAATCGCAACAAATAATCTGCTCAGACCCCAACCAAGGATCATCAAAAGCTGTGCTATAAATTCTTGGACAACTCAAAGATTCCTAGATGCCCTTCCAGACTCCCTCCACCTACCCAAGGACGTCAGAGTACAACAATCGGTTAACCACCTAGCTGAGGAACTCAATTTAACCTTGCGTAATACCCTAGATGCAGTCGCACCCCTAAAAACAAAAAACATTTGTCATAAGAAACTAGCTCCCTGGTATACAGAAAATATCCGAGCTCTGAAGCAAGCTTCCAGAAAATTGGAACAGAAATGGCGCTACACCAAACTGGAAGTCTTCCGATTAGCTTGTAAAGAAAGTACCGTGCAGTATCAAAGAGCCCTCCCTGCTGCTCGATCATCCTATTTTTACAACTTAATTGAGGAGAATATATTTATTTTTGATACTGTCGCAAAGCTAACTAAAAAGCAGCATTCCCCAAGAGAGGATGGCTTTCACTTCAGCAGTGATAAATTCATGAATTTCTTTGATGAAAAGATCATGATCATTAGAAAGCAAATTACGGACTCCTCTTTAAATCTGGGTATTTCTCCAATGCTCAGTTGTCCTGAGTCTGCACAACACTGCCAGGACCTAGGATCAAAGGAGATACTCAAGTTTTTTAATACTATATTTCTTGACACATTGATGAAAATAGTCATGGCCTTTAAACCTTCAAGCTGCATACTGGACCCTATTCCAACTAAACTACTGAAAGAGCTGTTTCCTGTGTTTCGCCATCCTATGTTGAACATAATAAACGGCTCCCTATCCACCGGATGTGTACCAAACTCACTAAAAGAGGCAGTAATAAAGCCTCTCTTGAAAAAGTCAAACATTGACCCAGAAAATATATAAAAATATCAGCCTATATCAAATCTCCTATTCTTCTCAAAAAAAATTGAAAAAGCTGTTGCGCAGCAACTCACTGCCTTCCTGAAGACTAACAATGTATACGAAACGATTCAGTCTGGTTTTAGACCCCATCACAGCACTGAGACTGCACTCGTGAAGGTGGTAAATTACCTTTTAATGGCGTCAGACCATTGCTCTGCATCTGTCCTCATGCTCCTAGTGCTGCTTTTGATACCATCGATCACCACATTCTTCTGGAGAGATTGGAAACCCAAATTGGTATACACGGACAGGTTCTGGCCTGGTTTCGATCTTATCTGTCAGAAAGATATCAGTTTGTCTCTGTGAATGGTTTGTCCTCTGACAAATCAACTGTACATTTTGGTGTTCCTCAAGGTTCCGTTTTAGGACCACTATTGTTTTCACGATATATTTTACCTCTTGGTGATGTCATTTGGAAACATAATGATAACTTTCCCTGCTATGCGGACGATACATAGCTGTACATTTCAATGAAACATGGTGAAGCCACCAAATGGGCCCTCCCTGGAAGCCTGTGTTTCAGACATAAGGAAGTGGATGGTGGCAAATGTTTTACTTTTAAACTCGGACAAAACAGAGATGCTAGTTCTATGTCCCAAGAAACAAAGAGATCTTCTGTTGGGTCTGACAATTAATCTTGATGATTGTACAGTCGTCCCAAATAAAACTCTGAAGGACCTTGGCGTTACTCTGGACCCTGATCTCTCTTTTGACGAACATGTCAACTCTGTTTCAAGGACAGCTTTTTTCCATCTATGTAACATTGCAAAAATCTGAAACTTTCTGTCCAAAAATGACGCAGAAAAATGAATCCATGCTTTTGCCACTTCTAGATTAGACTATTGCAATGCTCCACTTTCCGGCTACCCGGATAAAGAACTAAATAAACTTCAGTTTGCGCTAAACACGGCTGCTAGAATCTTGACTAGAACCCCCCAAAAATATCCTATTACTCCAGTGCTAGCCTCTCTACACTGGCTTCCTGTTAAGGCTAGGGCTGATTTCAAGGTTTTACTGCTAACCTACAAAGCATTACATGGGCTTGTTCCTATCTATCTTTCCGATTTGGTCCTGCCGTACATACCTACACGCACGCTACGGTCATAAGACGCAGGCCTCCTTTTTGTCCCTAGAATTTCTAAGCAAACAGCTGGAGGCAGGGCTTTCTCCTATAGAGCTAAATTTTTCTGGAATGGTCTGCCTATCCATGTGAGAGACGCAGACTCGGTCTCGATCTTCAAGTCTTTAATGAAGACTCATCTCTTCAGTAGGTCCAATAATTGAGTTTTTCCTAGCCACCGTGCTTCTACCTCTGCATTGCTTGCTGTTTGGGGTTTTAGGCTGGGTTTCTGTATAGCACATTGTGACATCGGCTGATGTAAAAAGGCCTATATAAATACATTTTATTGATTGATTGATTGAGTAAAGTGAAGGCTGTGAGGTTCACTAGAGGCGGACTTGTTTAGATTTTTTTGAACTTCTGAGGACCAGAAGGAACGTGTGTTGCGTCTCACCGATTTCAGAAGTTTGATGTGTGGTTTGTGTCTCTTCGGAACAGGGCACCCCTCAAGGGGGTAATATCTGGCATCCCGTGGGAAGTCGATGTTGAAGAGATTAGTAATATTCCTGGAGTGATTGATGCACGTCGGATGAATCGTGTGGGGAATGATGAAGTAGTTAAGTCTCTGTTCTTTTGTTTTTGATATAGAGTCTCTCTCCCTACTCAAGTGCAGTTGGGGTATATAAAGTACAGAGTCAGAGCATTTATCCCAAGACCAATGCAGTGTAAAGCTTTCGGACACATTTCAAGTGTTTGCAGAAGGTAGAAGTTGAGATGTCCAAGTTGTGGAAAATATAATATCATGTATTTTAAAAGTGATGAAAATGTGACATGTTTTAATTGTGGTGGGAACCATGAAGCCACGTCTTTCGAATGCCCGACGAGGATGAAAGAGAATGAGGTGGCCAAAGTCAGGGCTGTCCAGAGCATTTCATATGCAGCGGCTGTTAAAAGGGTTGAGGGTTTGAATGGTGCTCCTGAAGAGTCCGTGGTGGTGGATAGGCCTTCACTGGGCTCCCGAGTGGCGCAGTGGTCTAAGACACTGCATCCCAGTGCAAGACGCGTCACTGCAGTACCTGGTTTGAATCCAGGCTGCATCACATCCGGCCGTGATTGGGAGTCCCATAGGGCAGCGCACAATTGGCCCAGCGTCGTCTGGGTTTGGCTGGTGTAGGCTGTCATTGTAAATAAGAATTTGATCTTAACTGACTTGCCTAGTTAAATAAAAATCAAAGCTGCAGGGGTTGCCTTTCACCAGCTGAACCCAGATGTTTAACAAGGTTGACTTTGTGGCCTTTATAGCTATGGTGATTGCCAAGGTGGAGGTCCAGGAAAATAGATATCAGTGTGGATTCGGCGGAGCGGTTCCTGGGACTGAAAGGAAAGATCTCTTGGCGGAGGAGTTGCATGGAATATTGTCACAAGCCGTACCATCCTTTCAGGACCTAGAGCCTGAGAAGGGAGATATGGGGATTTGAAGGTACTATTTTTTATCAGTGGTGTAAAGTGCTTAAGTAAAAATACTTTAGTTGTTTTAAGCCGTTTTTTAGGGTGTCTGTACTTTACTTTTTACTTTTTATTCAGTACATTCCAAAAGAAAATAATGTAATTTTTACTCCTACATTTTCCCTGTCACCCAAAAGTACTTGTTACATTTTGAATGCTTACCAGGACTGGAAAATGGTACAATTCACGCACTTATCAAGAGACCATCCCTGGTCTACCCTACTGCCTCTGATCTGGCGGACTCACGAAAAACAAATGCTTCGTTTGTAAATTATGTCTGTGTTGGAGTGTGTCCCTGGCTATCCGTAAATTTAAAAAAGAAAATACAATTGTGCCGTCTGGTTTGCTTAATATAAGCAATTTGAAATGATTTATATTTTTTACCTTTGATACTTAAGTATATTTAAAACCAAATACTTTGACTTTTACTCAATAAGTGTTTTACTGGGTGACTTTCACTTTTCCTTTAGTCATGTTCTATTAAGGAATCTTTACTTTTACTCAAGTATGACAATTAGGTACGTTTTCAACCACTGATTTGTATTTGTGTTGAGTAAGTTCGTTTTCCGTGTCACGTATGGATATTATTTTACCTTGTTTTTTCAACCCGTCCAGTTGGTGGCGGCAATACACCTTGTTGGGTTGTAGTCCGCCTAAAGCCCACAGAAGAAGAAAAATAACATGGCGGCTTCCATTAGGTTGCTTGCTCGGAGAATAGTTCCTGATGCTTCTCGAACTATCAACAGCAGTGTGTCTAGTCGAATAGTCAGTTCGAGTTGCCCTTCAAATCTTTCAGCTTGTCGATGTTTCAGCGATGGTGCCGCGGACAAAAGTACACATTTCGGCTTCGAGACTGTGTCCGAAGGAGAGAAGGCAGAGAGAGGTAAAGTTAACGTTAGGTAACGTTAGTTACGTTAAGGCTGCTCAGATATGTATTAATTGATACGCCAAACATGTTGGTTCAGTTGGCCATTTTAATGCCCGACCTTGGATTGTATGTTCATTGCAAATGTATCTCAAAGTCTGTAGAGGCAAACCATTTTACCTCTATAATTTAGTTCATGTTATCTCGCTTGAAAATCGATTGTTAACCTTGCCCTACAACGATCCGCGTGGGTATGTTAGTCTACATGCCCCCCCAACTCTTTTACATGCCCCCCCAACTCTTTTGCCACGGTTAGCCGTCCATGCCCCAATGCGTAATATGGGCTTTACTCCCAGTCCCTGATATCGACTCTGTTCCTTCAAAACGTTAACCCAGAGATTTGTATAATTATGGAGTAGGTTTCCCCTATTCATCTGTGTTCAAAACTTCACCTGTATCTCCAGTTTACAAGGTGTTTGAGAGCGTGGCCCCGAAGTATGATGTGATGAATGATGCTATGAGTCTGGGGGTCCACCGGCTCTGGAAGGACATGCTACTCCATGTTATGAACCCCCAGCCAGGCATATGCCTACTGGACGTAGCTGGAGGAACAGGTAGGCTTCTTATTCGGTGATCATAAAAGTAGTCCTTATGTAGCACAGATGATTTTTTAATTAAACTCTCGTGGTGAGCCAGCCCTACCTTAGACTTGTAAGCGCATGTTTTGTTCACATCCCACTGGTTACACACTTGTAACTCAAATTTTCTCTGCCACTTCAAATAAATCACTTCAACTGTGCACCTCCAGGTGACATCTCCTTCAGATTCCTGGACTATGTGAGGTCTCAGCAGGAGCGTGTTGCACGGCGGACTGCCCGGGCCAACCAGACCCCCTCCTGGCAGGAGATATCAACCAGCTACACGACCCCCACGGAGGGAATAGAGATGGAGACAGAGGCCAGAGAGTCCAGGGCTGTAGTCTGTGACATCAACAAGGAGATGCTAAAAGTGGGCAAACAGAAAGCGGAGAGCATGGGCATCAGTAGTGGTAGGGAGATTTAATTGAACATTTTTTATTGAATTGTATATTATCTGGTGTATCACCTCACCCACTGATTAGTCAAGCTACTATCTATATTATTTATATGCACACAGTTTTAGCCTCCATTTACTACCTTTCTTTAGTACCCCATATTACCCTCATTAGACATGTATGTGAACTTTGCGTTCAATAAGTGCTCATGATTTCTGTTGGCTTGACTGGGGATATATGATGTGACATAACCCTGTGTTTTTCCGCACCTGTGTGTGTGTCACAGGTCTGTCCTGGGTGGTAGGAGATGCAGAGGAACTGCCTTTCGATGATGACCAGTTTGATGTGTACACCATTGCTTTTGGCATCCGTAATGTCACCCACATAGACCTGGTAATCCTTCTCAATCCACTTAATTTCAGTGTACTCCTGGCAGGCAAGGAAATAAACATTTTGTCATTCATCTTGCATTCATTGTACACCAGAAATCAAACTTGATAATGTAGCCAAATAGAATACTCTTCTATGGGCCAATACTTACCTAAAATGATCCAATAATATGTTTTTCCTCTGTCTTATTCCCAGGCTCTACAGGAGGCTGTACGGGTGCTGAAGCCAGGGGGAAGGTTCATGTGTCTGGAGTTCAGTAAAGTCACCAACCCCCTGCTGGCCAGGCTCTACGATGCCTACAGTTTCCAGATGATCCCAGTGCTGGGGGAGGTGATCGCTGGCGACTGGAAGTCCTATCAGTACCTGGTGGAGAGCATCAGGAAGTTCCCAGACCAGGTAAGAATGAATGATTCAATCATCCTTCTGTACCTATTCCGTCTGGCCCTTTGGTGTCCAGAATCATGCTGAATAGATTTCCCTGAAATGACCTTCTTCAAATACTGCCCGACTAAATTACATCAGTTGCTGTTTATAATTCAATTGAATATTGTGTATGTTTTGTATTCTTACGTTTTGCTGTATGTTTTTACCTAACTGTTTCTCTCTCCTCTTCTCTCCCTCTACAGGAGACATTCAAGCAAATGATTGAGGACGCAGGGTTATTTTCTGTCCGCTACCACAACCTGACAGGAGGAGTGGTGGCCCTACACTCTGGATTCAAGCTGTGAACAGAGCAGTGCTGATCTAGGATTGGGTACCCACTGTCGATTTATAATTGTATTCATTAGGATCTAAAAGGCTAAACTGATCCTAGATCAGCCCTCATACACTGAGACATTTTATGATTACGGGAACTGGACTTAACTCTAACCAGTCAAGGCCGAGGCCCAGTGTCAGACAGACAGCTCCTCTAGGGTATGTGTGACTGGGGTTTTAAACCCAAGCAGATTCCACCGCAAACGTCAAGGAAACAATATACACAGAAATGGAAACACTGACATGCTGTCTACAATATTTGTGTATTGTATTTATTTTTCTGATGGTTTGAGGAAAGGCTGGCTTTTCTCAGGGATACAATAAATAATCTATTTGGCAGGTTTCAATGTGAACCCAACCTCTGCTCACAGGTCCTCTAGAAGCCAGAAGTTCTGTCCCAAATGGCACCCTATTTCCTATATGGACCCTGGTCAGAAGTAGTGCACTAAAAAGGGAATAGGGTGCCATTTGGGATGTTGCCTGAGCGACCAATGGGAGGAGCACTTAGCAAAGGGCGCAGCATGACAACTATTTAAAATCTCAATCTTTTTTTGTAATGTCAACTGGTTTTACAATAAAAGTAAACACCTAAGTCCTCTATTGTGCTTTAGCAATCCAATATTGTTTCCTGCTTTCAAAATAAGTACTAACTTCTGTGAAACATCTATAAATGCTTGATTTAGTCACTTCTCCCCATCTTTATAGAGCAGTCCTCCCATGTGAAGAGTCATACTACCCTCCTCTGGTCAACTGAGAAACTACACTGATCATTCTGAAAGTTATGGATTGATATGGTCCCCTCTTGCCAAAACTTGACTGAACCACACAAAGCCACTAATTGTGTACAAATCAATCAAATAAAACTTTATTGAAAGCACATTTTAAATTGTGATACATTTTACAGTAAAACAATAGGATGAAGGAGAATGATTGTTTTTAAACTGAAGGCAATAAAAGAGATGAATGCAAGAACATTCAAACAAAAGATGTGTAAAATAATAGTGACAGAGAATCTCACAAGAGAAGATTGTTTTATGGAGACTGTCGTTTTCTGTTATTACAACTCCTGGCCAGTCATTACAGGTATCTGAGGACAGTCCTATTGTTGTGGCCACAGTTGTTTTTAACATTTGAATTCAACCGTTTAAAATGCCGTTGTTTAGTAAGAATGCATTGCTGAGTTTCAGTGTGAGCCTCATGTACTAAGTTGTATATTAGCAGGGGTGGTCTTGTTACAAGTTAATTCGTGGAATTGCTTTCCGTAATGCGTTTTGAGCTAATCAGTTGTGTTGTGACAAGGTAGGGGTGGTATACAGAAGATAGCCCTATTTGGTAAAATACCAAGTTCATATTATGGCAAGAACAGCTCAAATAAACAAAGAGAAATAACAGTCCATCATTACTTTAAGCCATGAAGTTCAGTCAATCCGGAGCATTTTAAGAATGTTGAAAGTTTCTTTCAAGTGCAGTCTCAAAAACCATCAAGCGCTATGATGAAACTGGCTCTCATGAGGACCGCCACGGGAAAGGAAGACCCAGAGTTACCTCTGCTGCAGGAGATACGTTTGTTAGAGTTACCAGCCTCAGAAATTACAACTACCAGACACATCTCAACATCAACTGTTCACAGGAGACTGCGTGAATCAGGCCTTCATGGTCGAATTACTGCAAAGAAACCACGACTAAAGGACACCATTAAGAAGAACAGACTTGCTTGAGCCAAGAAACACGAGCAATGGACATTAGACCGGTGGAAATCTGTCCTTTGGTCTGATGAGTCCAAATTTGAGATTTTTAGTTCCAACCGCCATGTCTTTCTGAGACGCAGAGTAGGTGAACGGATGATCTCTGCATGTGTGGTTCCCACTGTGGTGAAGCATGGAGGAGAAGGTATGATAGTGTGGGGGTGCTTTGCTGGTGACACTGTCAGTGATTTATTTAGGATTCAACGCACACTCCTCCATGCTTCACGGTGCATTCTGCAGCGATACACCATCCCATCTGGTTTGCACTTAGTGGGACAATCATTTGTTTTTCAACAGGACAATGACCCAACACACCTCCAGGCTGTGTAAGGGCTGAACCGCAGAGTGAAGGAAAAGCAGTGAACAAGTGCTTAGCGTATGTGGGAACTCCTTCAAGACTGTTGGAAAATCATTCCAGGTGAAGCTGGTTGAGACAATGCCAAGGCAGTTGAGACACACCAAGACAGTCGTGAAGAGGGCACGACAAAGCCTATTCCCCCTCAGGAAACTAAAAAGATTTGGCATGGCTCCTGAAATCCTCAAAAATTTCTACAGCTGCAACATTGAGAGCATCCTGACTGGTTGCATCACTGCCTGGTACGACAATTGCTCGGCCTCCGACCACAAGGAACTACAGAGGGTAGTGCGTACGGCCCATTAAATCACTGGGGCTAAGCTGCCTGCCATCCAGGACCTCTACACCAGGTGGTGAAAGTGGTACTGGAGCGCCAAGTCTGGGACCAAAAGGCTCCTGAACAGCTTCTACCCCCAAGCCATAAGACTCCTGAACAGGTAATCAAATGGCTACCCGGACTATTTGCATTGTGTGCCCCCACAACCCCTCTTTTGACATTGCTGCTACTCTCTGTTTATCATATATGCATAGTCACTTTAACTATACATTCATGTACATACTACCTCAATTGTGCCGACCAACCAGTGCTCCCGCACATTGGCTAACCGGGCTATCTGCATTGTGTCCCGCCACCCACCACCCGCCAACCCCTCTTTTACGCTACTGCTACTCTCTGTTCATCATATATGCATAGTCACTTTAACCATATCAGCATGTACATACTACCTCAATGAGCCTGACTAACCGGTGTCTGTATGTAGCCTCGCTACTGTATATAGCCTGTCTTTTTACTGTTGTTTTTATTTCTTTACTTACCTACTGTTTACCAAATACCTTTTTTGCACTATTGGTTAGAGCCTGTAAGTAAGCATTTCACTGTCTACACCTGTTGTATTCGGCACACGTGACAAATAAACGTTGATTTGAAGAGTGTGCAAAGCTGTYATGAAGGCAAATGGTTGCTACTTTGAAGAATATAAAATCGAAAATATATTTTGATTTGTTTAAAACTTTTTTGGTTACTACATGATTCCATATGTGTTATTTCATAGTTTTGATGTCTTTACTACTATTCTACAATATTGAAAATAGTACAAATAAAGCAAAACCCTTGAATGAGTAGGTGTGTCCAAACTTTTGACTGGTACTGTAAATGGGCTACATATACAGTGCATTCGGAAAGTATTTTGTTACATTAGTCTTATTCTAAAGTTGATTAAATAAAAAAAATTCCCTCATTCATCTACACACAATACCCCATAATGACAAAGTGAAACAGGTTTTTAGAAATGTTTGCACATTTATTAACAATAAAAAACAGATACATTATTTACTTAAGTATTCAGACCCTTTGCTATGAGACTCGAAATTGAGCTCAGGTGCATCCTGTTTCCATTGATCATCCTTGAGATGTTTCGACAACTTGATTGGAGTCCACCTGTGGTAAATTCAATTGATTGGACATGATTTGGAAAGGCACACACCTTTCTATATAAGGTCCCACAGTTGAAAGTGCATGTCCGAGCTAAAAACCCAAGCCATGAGGTCGAAGGAATTGTCCGTAGAGCTCCGAGACAGGATTGCGTCGAGGCACAGATCAGGGGAAGGGTACCAAAAACTTTCTGCAGCATTGAAGGTCCCCAAGAACACAGTGGCCTCCATCATTTCTTAAATGGAAGAAGTTTGTAACCACCAAGACTCTTCCTAGAGCTGGCCGCCTGGCCAAACTGAGCAATCGAGGGAGCCTTGGTCAGGGAGGTGACCAAGAACCCAATGGTCATTCTGACAGAGCGCCAGAGTTCCTCTGTGGAGATTGGAGAACCTTCCAGAAGGACAACCATCTCTGCAGCACTCCACCAATCAGGCCTTTATGTTAGAGTGGCCAGACGGAAGCCACTCCTCAGTAAAAGGCACATGAGAGCCCGCTTGAGTTTGCCAAAATGCACCTAAAGGACTCTGACCATGCAAAACAAGATTCCCTGGTCTGATGAAACCAAAATGTATCTCTTTGGCCAGAATGCCAAGCGTCACATCTGGAGGAAACCTGGCACCATCCCTACAGTGAAGCATGGTGGTGGCAGCATCATGCTGTCATGATGTTTTTCTGTGGCAGGGACTAGGAGACTAGTCAGGATTGAGGCAAAGATGATCTGAGCAAAGTACAGAGAGATCCTTGATGAAAACCTGCCCCAGAGCGCTCCGGACCTCAGATTGGGGTGAAGCTTGACCTTCCAACAGGACAACGACCCTAAGCACACAGCCAAGACAACGCAGGAGTGTTTTCGGAAGTCTCTGAATGTTCATGAGTGGCCCAGCCAGAGCCTGTACTTGAACCCTATCGAACATCTCTGGAGAGACCTGAAAATAGCTGTGCAGCAACGCTCCCCATCCAACCTGACAGAGCTTGAGAGGATCTGCAGAGAAGAATGGGAGAAACTCCTCAAATACAGGTGTACCAAGCTTGTAGTTTCATGCCCAAGTGGACTCGAGGCTGTAATCACTGCCAAAGGTTATTCAACAAAGTACTGAGTAAAGGGTCTGAATGTGATATTTCAATTTAAAATATATACTGTATATATTAATTAGCAAAAAACTCTAAACCCGTTTTTGCTTTGTCATAATGGGGTATTGTGTGTAGATTGATGAGGGGGAAAAAACGATTTAATCCATTACATAATAAGGCTATAGTGTAACAAAATGTGGAAAAAGTCAAGGGGTCTGAATACTTTCCAAATGAACTGTTCATGTCATCTGCCTCGACAATGATGGCAGTATAATCAGCAGCACCTGTCTTTTTACTAAATAAATTCCTTAGTTAAGTAATTATTCTGTTCAAATTAAATCGTCTTTCTTACTTTTTATTTTCTCTCCCATGCTCTGAAAGCGCCTCATTGCTGCAGCTTGCGGAGCATGGACGGGCCTTAAACTGAGAAATTATAAAGAAAAGAAAAAGGTTTTATTGTGTCCAGCTCACAAGGTCCCTTGAGGATGTGAGGCCTGAGACAATTGCCTCATGGTAAAGTCTACCACTGTATATTAAGCCTATTCAATATAATGAGTTTAAACATGTCTTCTCTACCAGTCCTGGCATGTATTGCATACTACTGCCCTGCAGGAAACCAGGGGTTCAGATCTGCTAAATTGACAGTAAATCATTCTAGATGAGCCTAGCTGTCAGTAGCTACTGAAATCCAAAATGAGTGGCACCTCGAGGAACAAGTTGACACCAGCTTAGTGGGTTGTGAAACTACCATTCACCCTATAGGATGTCGATATCACATATCACACTTAAAACAGTAGTCCAGACTAACAATAATCCCATAGTATCTAGATATCACATGTCAACAGATGTCTAAACTAAAAGCTATAGCTTAAAATCSTGAGGAAAGGGTACGGCGAGGATATCCCATAGTTGATTTGTTGTGTCATGTCCTCATGGCCAACCTGTATTGACTTCAGAGCAGAATGTTGTTTAATTCCTGGAGACCCATAGGGTGTACTGACTTTTATTCCAACACACTTCTTAATTCGTTTAACCAGTTGTGTTACTGCTGGGCTGGAACTAAGTTTGCAAAATGAGGGTATGATACTGGAAACTTGTAGTTTACCAGTAATCTACCAGAATGTTGGTAACTTTCAAGTTTTTGAGATAACATTTGTTATTTAACTAGGCAAGTCAGTTAAGAACAAATTCTTATTTACAATGACGGCCTACTCAGGCCAAATTCGGACGACGCTGAGCCAATTGTGATCCAACCTATGGAACTCCCAAACACATTCTGGATTCGAACCAGGTACTATAGTGACACCGCTTGCGCTGAGATGCAGTTCCTTAGCCTGCTGCACCACTCAGGAGCCCACATCTAGAATATATAAAATAATCAAATAAGAATTTTGAAAAACTAGAATGACAAAGCTGTAAAACATGATCGTAAATATACTTTGTGAATACCATTGGTGTTTAATATGAGGGTTTCAGCATGAAATATATGTTTTAATGACTCCAACCTAAGTGTATGTAAACTTCCGACTTCAACTGTATATATAAACTTCCGACTTCAACTGTATATATATACGGAAGTTTACATACACTTAGGTTTACATACACTTAGGTTGGAGTCATTAAAACTTGTTTTTCAACCCCTCCACAAATATCTTGTTAACAAACTATAGTTTTGGCAAGTCGGTTAGGACATCTACTTTGTGCATGACACAAGTCATTTTTCCAACAATTGTTTACAGACAGATTATTTCACTTATATTTCACTGTATCACAATTCCAGTGGGTCCGAAGTTTACATACACTAAATTGACTGTGCCTTTAACAGTTTGGAAAATTCCAGAAAATTATGTCATGGTTTTAGAAGCTTCTGATAGGCTAATTGACATCATTTGAGTCAATTGGAGGTGTACCTGTGGATGTACTTAAAGGCCTACTGTCAAACTCAGAATCTCCTTGCTTGACATCATGGGAAACTCAAAAGAAATCAGCAAAGACCTCAGAAAAGAATTGTAGACCTCCACAAGTCTGGTTCATCCTTGGGAGCAATTTCCAAATGCCTGAAGGTACCACGTTCATCTGTTAAAACAATAGTACGCAAATATCCTTATTTTTTAAACAAGCCTTAGAAAGTTGGTTGCAATTTCAGTTTAATCCACCTGAAAGGACGGAACAAATAGTACAACAAATATTGTGGTTAAATTCAAATATAGTAATTGATAAAAAAACTGTATTTATTGAAGAAATGTTTAAAAAAGGTATAATTTTTGTGAATGATGTCATAAATAGGACTGGTGGAGTTATGTCACACATGCAGCTAACACAGACATATGGAAATGTCTGCTCTACCCAAAATTACAACCAATTAATTGCAGCATTACCACAAAAATGGAAGAGGCAAGTAGAAGGGGAAAAAGTAAGGAACTTGTATGTCGGCCCTGTATATAAGAACATAAATGGTTAAAGAAAAGTGTGATAAATAAAAACATATACCAATTTCATTTAAGGACCAAAAACTGACAGCTGTGCCATATAAATTGCAAAATAGTTGGGAAGAGATTTTCGATGTACCCATTCCATGGCACATGGTTTATGAATTGATACGCAAAAACAACGCCGGATTCAAAACTTCGAATTTTTCAATTTAAATTACTGTACAAAATTCTTGCAACTAATAGAATGTTATATATATGGGTATACAATCTTCCCAGCTCTGCAGATTCTGTTGTGAGGAGGCAGAGTCATTAGATATTATTTTGGTATTGTCCATATGTAGCTCGTTTTTTGGTCACAGGTCCAGGAATGCTGAAGAATGCAACATTTGCCTAAAAACTAACGCTACAGATAGCAATACTGGGGGGATTTGAAAACCATAGTCAATCAATCAATAATATAATAATTATTTTTAGCAAAAATGTTTATTTTTTAATTCACAATCTATAGAAGCTATGAGAATAGGAAGGTTCAAAGTCTTTGTGAAGCATCACAGCACAGTTGAAAAATATATGGCAAATAAAATCCGAAATGGATGATGTTGGAGATAGATGGGAGGGGTTGAGTGGAACTGAAGGTGGGTGACTAATAACAAGATAAACAAGTAGGGCATACGGATCTGTGAAATGTGTATAGGTGCGGAGCTTTTGTGAAATAGCACAGTTACAAGTGGAAATAAATTGGATGGACAACAGAAATAGAGGAAGGACTAAGAACAAATAAGAGAGAACTATTGTAAAGTGGACTGTGTCTGTAGATGGGTATAAGATGGTATAATTGAAGGTAAAGCAGAAGTGTTTATTAGTTTACTCCAATGTGGGGGTCGGTGGTAGGGGGGGGAATAATATAAAGGTATATTCTTTAAAAAGTATGTATGTTCTATATAGGTATGTGTATGTATATATGTGTATATGTATGCATGCGTGTATGATATATATATTTACCCAAAAAAATATGGGGGATTGGAAATGTGCAGACAATTACATTGGAAGCAACATTCTTTCCGCAAGATTAGCTGATCCAACCCCCCCCAAAAATATATATATATAAATAAAAATTTAAAAATTTAAAATTTAAAAAAATAAAACAATATACGCAAGTATAAACACCATGGGACCACGCAGCCATCATACCGCTCAGGAGGAGACGCGTTCTGTCTCCTAGAGATTAATGTGCTTTGGTGCGAAAAGTGCAAATCAATCCTAGAACAACAGCAAAGGACCTTATGAAGATGCTGGAGAAAACAGGTACAAAAGTATCTATATCCACAGTAAACGAGTCCTATATCGACACAACCTGAAAGGCCGCTCAGTAAGGAAGAAGCCACTGCCTCCAACCCGCCATAAAAAAGCCAGACTACGTTTGTAACTGCACATGGGGACAAAGATCGTAGTTTTTGGAGAATGTCCTCTGGTCTGATGAAACAAAATAGAACTGTTTGGCCATAATGACCATCGTTATGTTTGGAGGAAAAAGGGATGTGTTCGAAAAACACCATCCCAACCGTAAATCACGGGGGTGGCAGCATCATGTTGTGGGGGTGCTTTGCTGCAGGAGTACTGGGTGCACTAAATGCCCACTATAGAAAATGTTGGGCAGAACTGAAAAAGTGTGTGCGAGCAAGGAGGACTACAAACCTGACTCAGTTACACCAGCTCTGTCAGGAGGATGGGCCAAAATTCACCTAACTTATTGTGGGAAGCTTGTGGAAGGCTACCCGAAGTGTTTACCCAAGTTAAACAATTTAAAGGCAATGCTACCAAATACTAATTGAGTGTATGTAAACTTCTGACCCACTGGGAATGTGATGAAAGAAATAAAAGCTGAAATAAAGAATTCTCTCTACTATTATTCTGACATTTCACATTCTTAAAATAAAGTGGTGATCCTAACTGACCGAAGACAGGGAATTTTTACTAGGATTAAATGTCAGGAATTGTGAAAAACTGAGTTTAAATGTATTTGGTTGAGGTGTATGTAAACTTCCGACTTCAACTATATATATATATATATTGTATTTTTATCACTTTTTTTTAATACTATTTTTGTCTTTGTTGTAAATGTTTTGCCACCAAATTGGTGGCAGTTGTGAGATAAGTCAATAGTTGGAAGAGATGTACGGAATTCATAGAAAATAATGCACCTTGTTGATTGGATGATTTTTTTCATTAAATAGGCTATTTTCTCTTAAACCATATGGTCTATCCACTAGAGACATATGGACACAGATTTAAAAAGGAATATTATATATGAATACAAAAAAAATGTGTTATTCAAGTTTAAATTACCAAAGTTGCCATAGAGTGTCTCTTAATTACAAACATTTCAGAAGATTCTGCTAACTTTGGTGAAATACCGGTAGCTTTGCAACCCTAGCTGGAACAAATGCCTGCACAGTTTATGAATCTCCCGGACCAGGGTAGAAGAACACAGGTCAAGAAGGCTGAAACTGAATAAAATTCACAAGTTGAAGCGTCCAGATTGGGCAAAGAAATTCCTGAAGACAGATTTTTCTAAGATTTTATGGACAGATGACATGAGAGTGACTCTTGATGGACCTGATGGATGGGCCCGTGGCTGGATCAGTAATGGACACAGGGCACCACTTCGAGTCAGGCGCCAGCAATGTGGAGGAGGGGTACTGGTATGGGCTGCTATCATTAAGGATGAGGTAGTTGGACCTTTTCAGGTGGAAGATGGACTGAAACTCAACTCCCAAACCTACTGCCAGTTTCTGGAAGATACTTTCTTTAAGCAGTAGTACAGGAAGAAGTCCTCAGCATTCAAGAAGGCCATGATCTTTATGCAGGACAATGCTTTATCACATGCATCCAAGTACTCCACTGCTTGGCTAGCCAGCAAGGGCCTCAAAGATGCCCGAATAATGACCTGGTCCCCTTCCTCACCTGACTTAAATCCTGTTGAGAACTTGTGGGCCCATCTCAAAGGTGAGATTTACAGTGAGGGAAGACAATACACCTCCTTGAACAGCATTTGGGAGGCTGTGGTTGCTGCTTCAGCGAAAGTTGATCGTGAACAGATCAAGAAACTGACAGACTCCATGGATGGAAGGCTCATGGCAGTTATTGAAAAGAAGGGTGGCTATATTGGTCACTGAATATTTTTGAAAGGCCAAAAATGTTATTTAATTGTCATTTTGTGTTACTTATTTGTTACACTTACTCTAAAAATGGAGAATAAATAAGTGAGTTCTGAGAAATTATTTTTGTAATTTAGTTGCCTAATAATTCTGCACGCTAATACTTGTCTAATAAATGTTTACACCATTATATATTCCACTGAGAAAGACAAAACTCACATTTCCTTTGTTAAACATTCATGTTTGAGGTTCAATAACATTTTGGATTGACTGAGAGCATTGTGTTTGTTCAAGAATAAAAATTAATAAAATTTGCCTAATAATTGTGCATGCAGTGTACTGTAGGTGTGTAGACTCCATTCAAAAATTCTACAACACTGCAATTCTGGAATGCGTGTAACCTGCTCCCTCTCCCCTCCAGAGATGAGTGCGCCTACCCCATACCCAGCCACGCCTGTCCCCGTCATTATAACAAGCACAAACACACAGTTGGAAACAACTAATTAATGAGTGTTTACTCTGGCAAGGGAAGGGGAGTGTGCAGCGTTCCAGAACCTATAGGTCTGTCTGGGTGGCTCGCTGCCCTATTCCTCCATCCTTTCTCCCTCCCTACCTAGGATTCCCCTGGCTCTCTTGGTGAGCTACGAAAACCAGACCTTTCCCACTGACTTTATTTTGAGTTTTGGTGTGTTTGGTGCGAAAATAATGTCACATCAGCACAATAGTTTAAAACAGAGTGCCTCAGAGCGGTAAGGGAATCTCCTTTCCCAGTCACTGGTTGAATCCCAAATAACATTTTATTCCCTATATAAGGCAATACTTTTGACCTGCCTCTCATGCCAACTACTAGCCTGATCCCCAGATCTGTTTGTGCTGTCTCTTGCAGAGGAAGTTCAAATGGATGCAAGTCAACCACAGGGTGACACGGGGAATAGCTCTCTAGCTCAGCTTCCACTGTACACACACAAACACCGTATCAACCTCAACGTCAGAAAGACAAAGGAGCTGATCGTGGACTATAGGAAATGGAGTGCCGAGCATGCCCCCATTCAAATTGAGGAGGCTATGGTGGAGACGGTCAAGAGATTCAAGTTCCTCTGTGTCCACATCACTAAGGACCTAACATGCCTCTTCCCCCTCAAGAGGTTGAAAAAATTTGGCATGGGACCTCAGATCCTCAAAAAGTTATACGGCTGCACCAGTGAGAGCGTCTTGACTGGCTGCTGCCCAGAACATGGCCCAGAACATCACTGAGGCCGAGCTCCCTTGTCAACCAGGACCTCTAACCAGGCGGTGTCAGAGGAAGGCCCCAAAAATTGTCAAAGACTCCAGCCACCCAAGTCACAGTCTGTTCTCTGCTACCGCATGGAAAGTAGTACTGGAGCGCCAAGTCTAGGACCAAAAGGCTCCTGAACAGCTTCTAACCCCAAGCCATAAGATTGCTGAACAGTTAATCAAATGGCTACTGGGACTTTCTCCTTTTCACCCTGTTGATCAATTTCTTCAACAAATGATCAGGTCTATATAATTATCAAACATACATTAGTAATGGAAAGGAAACACAGACTCTTTAAGTATACTCTTTAAATACTCCTTTAGTAATACAATTGTAGGCAGATGTTGGTACAGAGTACAGTATAACAGTATATGATACTTCTCCCCAAGTTCTGCAAAATGTCTAAGACATCCTGTAACTCATATAGCCTCCCCAATCCCCCTTACGTAACTTTCCCTGGCAACAACATTTTAATAAATCTAACCTCCCCCGGACAACAGGAACCATCTTATCAGCAATTAAAAGCTCAGAAGTGGGTTTGACTGAAACTTGACCTTTCATTTTTTTTAATTTTATTTTACCTTTATTTATACAGGTTTTTTCTCATTTAGATAATATCTATTTTCCAAGAGAGACCTGGTCCAATAGCAAATCACAAGTATAGTGTCAGAACCTCTAGGATTACTGGGTGGAGGAGTCAAGCGCAGAGAGCAGGTTAGTTCAGAACGTGGATTTTTATTCCTGACGACAGTGAAAACGGTCATGCCCAACACACAGGCGCATGAAAAATACCAGTCCGAACACACAGGACTAAACTGTCCAGAAAAATAGCATCCACCTAAATTCCAACACCAACGAACAGAAAAACAAGCCCGCACAAAAGCCGGCGGGCCTCCTGCCCTTAAATAGCCTACCCACAAAACTAAACTCAAAACAGGTGTACCCAATCAGCCCAAACTAACAGAAACAAAAAGAAGGGAATCGATGGCAGCTAGTAGGCCGGTGACGACGACCGCCGAGCGCCGCCCGAACAGGAAGAGGCACCATCTTCGACGGGATTCGTGACATATAGGGTCATAACAATGTGAACGAGTGTAAGCATCTTCTGACAGGGGGATGGTTTCATCAGGTCTGTGGCAGCCTTGTGTTCTCAAAAAACCAGATAACCACGGTGGGATCCAGACAGGAGGAGTCTGAATGTAGACGCCTTCTGATAGTGTCTGAAGGTCACAACACTCAAAACAGGTTTTAACACACACACACACAGAGGTCTCCTGAAGAAACATTACAGTTTATCATAACATCATTTATTAACCCTTTAAAAAGTTTAAGGCCTTGGTTTAACCCTCTTCAACCCCTACCTACATGTACATATTACCTCAATCAATCAACCCAACTACCTCATACCCCAGTACACTGACTCGGTACCTGTACTCCCTGTATATAGGCTCATTATTGTTATATTTTATTGTGTTACTATTTTTATCTATTTGCAAATTTTCTTACTTTTAACTGCATTGTTGGGAAAGTAAGTAAGCATTTCACAATAAAGTCTACACTTGTTGTCCTCGACACATGACAAATAAAATTAGATGTTCATATGGTGGCACAGAGAACAACTCTCTAACCCAGCTTCCACTGTTCACACAGGGAGACAAACCAAACCTATGGTAAGATTCGATCCCCGCTGCTGTATTGATTTGATTTGCAGACTATCTATTCTGCTAGTCCTTTGTGATTTGGGAGTTCTTTGATCTGATGGATCGTTTTCCTTTTATGATTAGTGTTCTCCCCCTGCGGTCAAGCACTCCGCCAAGTCAAGCACTACAGTAGCATGGGAGGCCTGGGAACATGTTGGAGTAGGTGAGGGGGGTGATGAGAGAAAAAAAAGCAAGTAAGAGGAGTGAAAGAAAAGAGAGCGGGGTGAGAGACCAGAGGGAAAGCGGAGAAAGGAACAAGTAGAAAGGGTGTGGAGAAAGAGAAAATGGAGAAAGAGAGAATGGAGAAAATGGCAAAGGGTGAGAGATGGAGGAGAGGGAGAGACTGTGTCACAGACTGTCTGCGTGCTTTCTCATGCTCTGTGTTCCTCAGGGTTCTTTACCTTTCCCCCTCGTTCCCAGGCTCACTTCCACATCCACTTTCCCCTCAACATGTCACTACCTGTCAAACTCCTTCACGCAGCGGCTCTTTGAACTTAACTACAGAACATTTAAGTGGTCAGGCATTGATTTGCTGCTTCAAACTTCAGTTAGTTAAAATAAGTGAAGGTTTGATTGATCCGGGTTGACCTTAATAACCCACACAGCACATTACTCACAGCCAAGATTGTTAGCAAATATGCCAGTCTGTTTAGTTATGTTGTTGGATTAAGTTTCTCTTTTAACAAAACACACTCGCGGACCGGACCGATCTGGGTTGGCCTCATTTGTTGTTCAGAACAACACTTTTGTTTAAGTTCTTATTTGTTTGTTTGCTTGTGTGTGTGTTGGCGGTGGTGCAGTGTGTGTGTATGTGTGCGTGTGTGTGTGTGTGTGAGCACACATGACTTGAAAAAGAAAAAGAGCGCCGTACACTAGGTGCTCAGATGCAATAATGTTATAGCCAACATTTTGATAGCCAAGCTGTCTTCATCAGGGTAGCACAAATGACTATCTACTTTATCTTCAGAATATCTCCTCTCATACTAATAATAGTTTATTATTCTGAGGAATGATGATGACTGTGAAGATGATTCAAATGACTTCTAACACTCATTTCCCCCCTGAGATCATACCTGTTTCTGCAAGCCTTAAAAGGTGCAACTGAGGCGCGCGCGCAACCACACCACACACACACACACACACACACACACACACACACACACACACACACACACACACACACACACACACACACACACACACACACACACACACACACACACACACACACACACACACACACACCACACACACACACACACACCACACACACACACACACACACACACACACACACACACACACACACACACACACACACAGAGAGAACCTCAGTGCAACAGGGCCTCTCTTTCTCTGAAGACTCCACTTCCCTCCTACCATCCCCCCCAGACGATTTCAGCATTCATCCCACAGAGTGTGCGTATGCGTTCACTGTGGAATTAGGGCCTATTGAAATAACTCCCCCTAATCTACACTTCAAAGTCAGTGTTTGCCCCGGGGCAGATCCGTCCAAGGGGCGGTCCGACTGAGGCTAGCGCTGTCTCAGAATGCTTAACACTTCAAAACCTCAAATATTCCGTCATGAACTGTTTGAAAAGTGAAATCCACTTAAAGACACAACGCAGAGCTAGAGTTCATTATTATGAATCGTTGCTTATGAAGAGTAAAAGCTAAAGGTTAAGGTTTTTACATAGCAGTTATTTTCCCCCATGGTCAAATAAAATGACAGCAAGGTTTTAGGTACTGTTAAACCATACTACTACTACCAGAAAGAGTAAGATGTGAACACACCGTTATTTGTAAACAAAGACATTACTATTTATATACTGGGATCAATTGACTTCCAGCCTAGACTATTTTGGAGTTGGACATATTGTACGTCTGAAAACAAATAAAGGAATCTACAGTGTATCAAAGCTGTATCTTTCCATCTCTCTCTCTCCCCCCTTCCTGTCTCTTCTGCTTTTGATCCCTGACAGAGAAAGTGTCAACAACAGTGACTATTTATGAGTTACTATTTTTACAGAAAAGGAGTCATTTGAATGTGTAGCCTACGATTTGCGCACTGCACTGCTCTGTACGCACAAACCAGGCCTCCTCTTCTCCTCTCTGTGAATTGTCTCTTTGTTGCCGGGGTGCTGACGTTGTGTTTTAATGAAGAAAGGAGATGATGGGGAAGGCAGGGTTTAGCTGCACTGCAGTGTATTATTACATAAAGCAATTAAGGGGCCCCACACACCCCCAACTGGAGGGAGATGCTTTCCCCATGACAGTGTGCTGACTATTGACTCTGGGATAGAGAGAAGAGTTTGTGTGATTCACGTGACAAATGTTATGTTTGTTATCGGTATGTGTACTCATGCATCCGGGCATGTGTGTATTTACACGTGTTTGTGAATATTTGAACACATTTGTCACCCTCTCGCTCCACTTCGAATTTGCACACCTTCTTTGACATATTTTCTATAAATCCAACAGGTTTGATATTTGTTGACATGATATGTAGGCTACACAAAACCCAGTGGGTATCTCCTTACAACATACAAGACACATACACTGCTCAAAAAAATAAAGGGAACACTAAAATAACACATCCTAGATCTGAATGAATGAAKTATTCTTATTAAATACTTTTTTCTTTACATAGTTGAATGTGCTGACAACAAAATCACACAAAAATTCTCAATGGAAATCAAATTTATCAACCCATGGAGGTCTGGATTTGGAGTCACACTCAAAATTAAAGTGGAAAACCACACTACAGGCTGATCCAACTTTGATGTAATGTCCTTAAAACAAGTCAAAATGAGGCTCAGTAGTGTGTGTGGCCTCCACGTGCCTGTATGACCTCCCTACAACGCCTGGGCATGCTCCTGATGAGGTGGCGGATAGTCTCCTGAGGGATCTCCTCCCGACTCGGACTAAAGCATCCGCCAACTCCTGGACAGTCTGTGGTGCAACGTGGCGTTGGTGGATGGAGCGAGACATGATGTCCCAGATGTGCTCAATTGGATTCAGGTCTGGGGAACGGGCGGGCCAGTCCATAGCATCAATGCCTTCCTCTTGCAGGAACTGCTGACACACTCCAGCCACATGAGGTCTAGCATTGTCTTGCATTAGGAGGAACCCAGGGCCAACCGCACCAGCATATGGTCTCACAAGGGGTCTGAGGATCTCATCTCGGTACCTAATGGCAGTCAGGCTACCTCTGGCGAGCACATGGAGGGCTGTGCGGCCCCCAAAGAATGCCACCCACACCATGACTGACCCACCGCCAAACCGTCATCTGCTGGAGGATGTTGCAGGCAGCAGAACGTTCTCCACGGCGTCTCCAGACTCTGTCACGTCTGTCACGTGCTCAGTGTGAACCTGCTTTCATCTGTGAAGAGCACAGGACACCAGTGGCGAATTTGCCAATCTTGGTGTTCTCTGGCAAATGCCAAACGTCCTGCACGGTGTTGGGCTGTAAGCACAACCCCCACCTGTGGACGTCGGGCCCTCATACCACCCTCATGGAGTCTGTTTCTGACCGTTTGAGCAGACACATGCACAGTTGTGGCCTGCCTGGAGGTCATTTTGCAGGGCTCTGGCAGTGCTCCTCCTGCTCCTCCTTGCACAAAGGCAGAGGTAGCGGTCCTGCTGCTGGGTTGTTGCCCTCCTACGGCCTCCTCCACGTCTCCTGATGTACTGGCCTGTCTCCTGGTAGCGCCTCCATGCTCTGGACACTACGCTGACAGACACAGCAAACCTTCTTACCACAGCTCGCATTGATGTGCCATCCAGGATGAGCTGCACTAATTGAGCCACTTGTGTGGGTTGTAGACTCCGTCTCATGCTACCACTAGAGTGAAAGCACCGCCAGCATTCAAAAGTGACCAAAACATCAGCCAGGAAGCATATGAACTGAGAAGTGGTCTGTGGTCACCCCCTGCAGAACCACTCCTTTATTGGGGGTGTCTTGCTAATTGCCTATAATTTCCACCTTTTGTCTATTCCATTTGCACAACAGCATGTGAAATTTATTGTCAATCAGTGTTGCTTCCTAAGTGGACAGTTTGATTTCACAGAAGTGTGATTGACTTGGAGTTACATTGTTTTGTTTAAGTGTTCCCTTTATTTTTTTGAGCAGTGTATATACACACAGCACTGATTACATCGGGGGTGTAGAACTCATTTGGCTCGGGGGGACGCATTCGGTCCTCAACGAGGTCTGGGTGACGGTACTGATTTTGAAAAATATTTCCTTGCCATCAAAATGTTTTATTTTTTATGCTCCCTGACTGTCACAGGAGGTTGGTGGCACCTTAATTGGTGAGAACGAGCTCATGGTAATGACCGGCGCAGAATAGGTGGAATGATATCAAATACATCAAACGCATGGTTTCCAGGTGTTTGAAGCCATTCCATTTGCTCTCTTCCGGACATTATGAGCCATTCTTCCCTTCGTAGACTCTTGTCCTGTCTAGTGATTATTAGTGAGCTGGACAGTCAAGAAACTGTCTGAATATAGTGTAGGTCACAGGAGGTTGGTGGCACCTTAATTGGGGAGAACGTGCTCGTGGTAATGGCTGGAGCGGAATAGTACCATTCCATTCGCTCCGTTCCAGACATTATGAGCCGTCTACCCCTCAGCAGCCTCCACTGATACAGGTCCATTATAATGTCTACACAGTTCCGATTTGGTTTTAGTCATTTTAATGTATGAGTTTGTTTATGCCATGTTCTTATGTTGAGTGACTCAAACATAACAAGATGAATGGGTGCCCCAAGCCATGACATTTAATTAATTATATTCTCCCTGACTGTCTAGTTCATTTTGTTGATTGTTAGTAAAAATATGTAAGCTGACACTGTTACTATACAGCCAGCTGTGTATGTTACTGAATACTTGCTGACATGTTTAACTTTTTGCTGCCATAGATCATGCCTTCAGAAAGTAGTCACACCCATTGACTTATTCCACATTCTGTTGTGTTACAGCCTGAATGCAAAAAATGGATTAAATAGATTTTTCCCCCCCCTCACCCATTTACACATAATACCCCATAATGACTAAATTAAAACATGTTTTTAGACTTTTTTGGTGGAAACCAGGTTCTCCTCTAGGATTTCCCCTGTGCTTAGCTCCATTCCATTTTATCCTGAAAAACTCCCTAGGCCTTGATTACAATAATACCATAACATGATTCAGCCACCACATAACACTTTGTATTCAGGTGAAAAAGTGAATTGCTTTGCCAATTATTTTGCAGTGTAACTTTAGTGCCTTGTTACAAACAGCAGTCATGTTTTGGAATATTTGTATTCTGTACAGGCTTCCTTCTTTTCACTCTCGGTTAGTATTGTGGAGTACCTACAATGTTGTTGATCCATCCTCAGTTCTATCACAGCCATTAAACTCTAACTGTTTTAAAAGTGGAACTATATCATGACACAAGGCGAGACCCAGATGCAGACACAGGAGGCAGATGGTTGGAGTCTTACAATGTTCATTAATCCAAAAGGAGTAGGCAAGAGAATGGCCATGGACAGGCAAAAAGTCAAATCCAGATCAGAGTCCAGGAGGAACAGAGTGGCAGACAGGCTCGTGGTCAAGGCAGGCAGGCAGGTACAGAGTCCAGAAACAGGCAAGGGTCAAAACCGGGAGGACTAGAAAAAGGCGTGATCAGGGCGTGACAGTACACCTAGGGACGCCACCTGGCGTCCTACCTGGCTGATGGCGGTGGAATTCGGTGATGAGGGCCGGGTCCAAGATGTCTTTAGCAGGAACTCAGCACCTCTCCTCTGGGCCATAACCCTCCCAGTCAACCAGGTACTGGATACCCCTGCCCCGTGGTCGAACCTTTAGGAGGCGTCTCACCGTGTAGCTGGCTGGTCATCGATTACCCGGGGGGGGGGGGGGGGCCTGGAAACAGAAGACAACGGGACAGTGAGACACGGGTTTAATTCTGGACACATGGAAAGTATGGTGGATACGGAGGGTATGGGGTAACACAAGACGGACAGCAGTGGAACGCAGGACTCTAGAGATGGGAAAAGGACCAATAAACCGGGGAGTCAGTTTGCGGGACTCTACCCGCAGTGGCAGGTCCTGAGTGGAAAGCCATACCCTCTGCCCAATGCGGTAGCGGGGATCTGGTGTCCAGCGACGGTCCGCTTGTTGACAATACCTGGAGTTGATCTTGAGAATAGCCGCCCTGGCTCTTCTCCAGGTACATTGACAGTGGCGGACAAACATCTGGGCCGAGGGAACGCTGACCTCCTGCTCTTGTTCCGGGAAGAGTGGAGGCTGATACCCCATGGAGCACTCGAAAGGGCAGAGCTCCAGGTAGTGGGGTTGGTTGAGACCAGGCATCTCAAGGTGGTTTCCAGATCTTGGTTGGCTCGCTCCGACTGACCATTGGTTTGGGGATGGAATCCAGATGACAGGCTGGCTAACAACTGATTAGGGTGCAGAATGCCTTCTAGAACTGAGGACCCCGATCGGAGACCAGGTCTACTGGGAGTCCATGGATCCAGAAGACATGCTGCACCATAAGCTGGGCCGTCTCCTTAGCAGGAGGTAGTTTGGGGAGAGGGATTAAATGGGCGGTCTTGGAGAACCGATAGACTACCGTCATAATGACAGTGTTGCCATCAGAAGGAGGGAGTCCAGTGATCAAGTCCAGAGATATGAGATCAGTGACGATGAGGGACCGGTAGTGGCTGAAGGGAGGCCAGAAGGAGCTTGCCGTGGAGTCTTGTTCTGAGAACACACGGTGCATGCGGCGACGAAGGCAGAGACGTCAAGAACCATTGTGGGCCACCAGAAACATTGTCGGAGGAAGGCTAGTGTACGACGGGACCCTGGATGACAGGTCAGCCTGGAGGAATGAGCCCATTCCAGGACCGGATTGGGTTAGGGACAAACAGCCGGTCTACAGTGGCAATGAGGCATGAGGTAGGAAGAATGGTTTCGGAAGTGAAGGGTGTGGCAGAGGAACTGTATAGGTGGGAGAGAGTCTGCCATGACCTGACCATGCTTTGACCATGCGCGTTCACATGAGGGGGAGCTCTGTTCCATTGCTCATCTGAAGTCAATGTAATTCTCCGGTTGGAACATTATTCAAGATTTATGTTAAAAACATTCTAAAGATTGATTCAATACATCGTTTGACATGTTTCTACTGACTGTTACGGAACTTTTGGACATTTCGTCAGCTTTTAGTGAACGCGCTTCCTGACGTTGGATTTGTTTACCAAACACGCTAACAAAAATAGCTATTTGGACATAAATGATGGACATTACCGAACAAAACGAACATTTCTTGTGGAAGTGGGAGTCCTGGGAGTGCATTCCGACGAAGATCAGCAAAGGTAAGTGAAGATTTATAATGCTTTTTATGAGTTTTGTTGACTGCACAATTTGGCGGGTAACTGTATGACTTGATTTTGTGGCTGAACACTGTTTTCAGATTATTGAATATTGTGTTTTGCCGTAAAGTTTTTTGAAATCTGACACAGCGGTTGCATTAAGAACAAGTGTATCTTTAATTCTATGTAAAACATGTATTTTTCATCAAAGTTTATGATGAGTATTTCTGTTATTTGACGTGGCTCTCTGCAATTTCTCCGGATATTTTGGAGGCATTTCTGAACATGGCGCCAATGTAAACTGAGGTTTTTGTATATAAATATTAACTTTATCGAACAAAACATATATGTATTGTGTAACATGAAGTCCTATGAGTGTCATCTGATGAAGATCATCAAAGGTTAGTGATTCATTTTATCTCTATTTCTGCTTTTTGTGACTCCTGGCTTTGGCTGGAAAAATGACTGTGTTTGTCTGTGATTTTGCGGTGACCTAACATAATCGTTTGTGGTGCTTTCGCTGAAAAGCCTATTTGAAATCGGACACTTTGGTGGGATTAACAACAAGATTACCTTTAAAATGGTATAAGATGGTATGTTTGAGGAATTTTAATTATGAGATTTCTGTTGTTTGAATTTGGCGCCCTGCACTTTCACTGGCTGTTGTCATATTGATCCCGTTAACGAGATTGCAGCCATAAGAAGTTATTAATATAATTCACCAATACATTTCTTGGTGGTCCAAAAAATATTGTTATCAGGTTGTAAATCACAGCTGGCCTGGTACCAGGTTACCTTCAGACTAGTCCCATGACACTTGTGAGGGTCATAGAGCAAATCACAGAGTCTCATCTTTCCATAGAGTAGTAATTTTAGTTAGTAGGCCAAACTGTTGGGATGCTACAAATGTTTTTGTGAGAAGATTTTTGGGATGTCTCCTGATCTGACAAACAGCGCTGTAGCTCTGCCACTCTCCACTGCAGATGCGGAAGGCTGACATGGGCGGATGCTGTGAATTGAGACGCGGCCCATGCAGATATTTAGCATGTTGATGGGGATTTTCTTATTATGTTATTTAGATGTTTTAAGGATTAATCATTTAGGTCGGATTCACTATTGTTGAAATGCATTGGAAGTTTGTGCCAACTTTATGGAAGCCCCTATTTGCCAAACTAAATGTGAGTGCGTTGCACCCCTACGCAGACTTCACAGCAAATGTCCACATTGCGGTTGGGGGCAGACCACAAAGTATTGTCTCTAGGCAATTGTGGTCGTGATCTTCCTGTCCTGGTTGGCACCCCCCCCCCTTGGGTTTGTGCCGTAGGCGAGATCTTCGTGGACTATACTCGGCCTTGTCTCAGGATGGTAAGTTGGTGGTTGAAGATGTCCCTCTAGGGGTGTGGGGGCTGTGCTTTGGCAAAGTGGGTGGAGTTGTATCCTGCCTGTTTGGCCCTGTCCGGGGGTAATGTCGGACAGGCCCACAGTGTCTCCTGACCCCTGTCTCAGCCTCCAGTATTTATGCTGCAATAGTTTATGTGTCGGGGGGCTAGGGTCAGTCTGTTATATCTGGAGTATTTCTCCTGTCTTATCCTGTGTCCTGTGTGAATTTAAGTATGCTCTCTAATTCTCTCTCTCTTTTTTTCTTTTTTTCTTTCTTTCTTTCTTTCTTTCTTTCTTTCTTTCTTTCTTTCTTTCTTTCTTTCTTTCTTTCTTTCTTTCTTTCTTTCTTTCTCGGAAGACCTGAGCCCTAGGACCATGCCTCAGGACTACCTGGCATGATGACTCCTTGCTGTCCCCAGTCAACCTGGTCGTGCTGCTGCTCTAATTTCAACTGTTCTGCCTGTGGCTATGGAACCCTGACCTGTTCACCAGACGTGCTCCCTGTCCCAAACCTGCTGTTTTCAACTCTCTAGAGACAGCAGGAGCGGTAGAGGTTACTCTGAATGATCAGCTATGAAAAACCAACTGATATTTACTCCTGAGGTGCTGACCTGTTGCACCCTCTACAACCACTGTGATTATTATTATTTGACCATGCTGGTCATCTATGAACATTTGAACATCTTGTCCATGTTCTGTTATAATCTCCACCTGGCACAGCCAGAAGAGGACTGGCCACCCCTCATAGCCTGGTTCCTCTCTAGGTTTCTTCCTAGGTTCTGGCCTTTCTATGGAGTTTTTGCTAGCCACCGTGCTTCTACACCTGCATTGCTTGCTGTTTGGAGTTTTAGGCTGGGTTTCTGTACAGCACTTTGTGACATCAGCTGATGTAAGAAGGGCTTTATAAATACATTTGATTGATTAATTGATTGAATTGGGCATCATTGGCGAAAGTGGGCATGTAAGTAATCCATACCCAACTCTCCAGTAAATCGTGACGAACTCACGTACAAGACTCAGTTTTGGACGAACCTGACTATATCAACAAAATAATATGCTATTTACACTTTGTGTTCAATTTTGATACTTTAATACATTTTTCTGACTCATATCAATGCCACATGGGCCATTTTTCAAAAGGAGAAGTTGGTTTTCAAGGGCAGTTGACCTTTAAAAACAGAGGAAGGGATTGATCTATACTGAACAAAAATATGAACGCAACATGATAAGTGTTGGTCCCATGTTTCATGAGCTGAAATAAAAGATCCCAGAAATGTTCCATACGCACAAAAAGCTTATTTCTCACAAATGTTGTGCACAAATTTGTACATTGACTCTATACCGGAACTCCCTGTATATAGCCTTGCTATTGTTATTTTACTGCTGCTGTTTAATTATGTGTTACTTTTAATTTGTATTTTTTTACTAAACACTTATGGGGACAATAAAAGGCTACTCTAAAATGTGCCATTTTTTCAAACAACACAATGCCACAGATGTCTCAAGTTTTGAGGGAGACTGCAATTGGCATGCTGACCGCGGGAATGTCCACCAGAGCTCTTGCCAGAGAATGTAATGTTAATTTCTCTACCATAAGCCGCCTCCAACGTTGTTTTAGAGAATTTGGCAGTACGTCTAACCAGCCTCACAACCGCAGACCAAGTGTAACCACGCCACCCAGGACCTCTCCATCCGGCTTCTTCACCTGCGGGATCATCTGAGACCAGCCACCCGGACAGCTGATTAAACTGAGGACTATTTCTGTCTGTAGAAAGCCCTTTTGTGGGGAAAAACTCATTCTGATTTGCTGGGCCTATGCTCTCCCAGGCTCACCCATGGCTGCATTCTGCCCAGTCATGTGAAATCCATAGATTAGGACCTAATTTACTTCAATGTACTGATTTTCTTGTATGAACTTTTTGTATTTTTTTATCATTGTAGAAACAACCCCTAGACCCTATTCTAGACCATAATGCTTTAAAATGTGTGCGGAGTAGTGAACGATTGCACACTTGGGACAAACCCAGGGGCTCATGTCATTGTGCTTGCAGGTCTTTTACAAACCAGCAGAGGGCAGGCTTGATGTAAAAACTTACATCTACCGTTATGAGAAGCAATATCTGCTGACTTGAAGACAAAATAAGTTCCCCTTGTCTTCTGGTTTATTGATAATGTTGTGTTTTGATGTCATTGTATTATACCTGTTCAAAAATGATAATGCTACACTGTAGCTTCATGTTTCTTCAGCAACTAACCTCTATGGGAAAATAATCTCAATTTATTTGAAATAACTCGAGACGAGATACGCAGCCAACGGAATGTTATATTGTGTTGATCATGTATTGGCATCTTGCATTATTATTTATAATCTTTATTGTTTAGGAGAACATGTCCATGGTCAGTGGTGTATACAATCAATGACAGACCGTGTTCGGAGTATATCAAAACAGTCTTTACAATTACTGACATTTGGGAAATCCCAGAAACATTTTTACATTTAACCAGGCAAGTCAGTTAAGAACAAATTCTTATTTGCAATGACAGCCTACCCCAGCCAAACCAGGACAACACTTGGCCAATTGTGCACCACCCTATGGGACTCCCAATCACAGCCTGGATTTGAACCAGGGACTGTAGTGACAAGATTCATAAAAATATTTTGATGGGCGCTCAAAGAAACGGCATGTCTTACGTTTGAAAGCTAAGTATTTAATAATTGAGTGATTTTGACCACTTCAGATGACAAGACTAGAAATAGCTAAAGATGACTTTGGTGTGTGTGCGTCCATCTGTGTGTTGCAGGACAGATAGTCCACAGATGTGGACTTGATCACAATCAATGGTCACCAGGCAAAGGTGGTCTGTAAATAATTGTCATGCTTGAGGTGGAGGAAGAAAAAAACATCTTCAAAATCAGCTTGCTAGCGTCAACTCCTTAGAATTTTTTTGCTCCTCTGCATTGCTGGCATTTGAATCAGAACATATGTTGACCAGAAAGCAGCTTTTTTTCCAAGGGCTGCTGCATTTTTGACCTAAAAAGGCCTCTAGTCTCCATCTCGTGCAGTTGGTTTTCATAATCGCCCTGCTACTCAACTGACAGAGTTGTGAGATGAGACCTTGCTTCTGTTTTTTAAATTTTGTTTTACATCTAGCACTGTGGATAATAAGGATACCGTCTCATTAAGTAGATTTTACACTTAAAATAATTTTACTTAATGATAAAGCAATTTATCTATTTGCAGCCTGAAATGAGATCAGTCAAGGATGAAAAAGCTGTTGACAAGATAGGGGTAGATAATGAATGCAGTTATAATCAAATTAAATGTCACTTGATTCCAATTTAAAATCTGTTTCTATAATATCATACCAAGATATGTATGTGATAAATATTGTAGCCCATGTAGGCCTGCATTTTGCTAAATGCATTGAAAAAATAAAATGTTACACAGAGGTCCTCTGATTCAGACACTGGAATTATACATAAGATCTGTCTGTTTCGAAACAAACCTTTCTTCCTCCCAGGCAAAGTCTGTGTTCCAAATGGCACCATATCCCCTACATAGTCCACTACATTTGACCAGAGCCCTATGGGACTAGGAATAGGGAGCCATTTGGAGCCATTTGGGACTCAGGTTGTGATCCAGGCTGTCTCCAGCACCCAGGCACTGCCATGCCCCATGCAGCACACAAACAAACGCCTCTCTCACACGTCTGTCTGGATAAAGGATTCAAGATAAGACATCAGACTGGTCCTCTGTCCAAACACCATTATATTATTCACAGCAATATTATTGTCTACTGAAAAATAATCCATGTAACAATATACTTTATTTAATTCTTATTAGATTTTTCACTAAATACACAATATTTATGTTTGTCCTCTATTTTTGTGTTATGGTTTACAATAGTTTACTCACCTCAATCGTTCACAGTGTGTAAAAAATGTCATGCAAAACTCGAACCCTATACATGCCTAATATTGTGTGTCAATCTCTCCTACACCAAAGTGATGATGTATTTCTGTTACAAATAACCCTTGATATGCTTTAAACACCTGTGACAACCGTTTCTCTCAATTACTGAAAGTACGTGTAATTAGCCTGTCATGCCTCAGTCGTAATAACAATTAGGGTAAGAAACCTTGGAAGATGAGAGGAATGCAGCTAGACAAAACACTGACATGGGTATTTGACAACTTGCAATGCATATTATGTTAATAATGCCAAAATAACTTAATTATTTTGCCAACACTTTATAATACTTTTCATAAATAAGCGTTAATGAACCATTTATAATGGCCCTTATTCATGATATGTATAAAGTGTTGGTTCAATTGTCCCTTTTATTTTTTAAACACGAACACGCGGCATGCTTCGTGATCTATTCCTCAAAAACTACCGGGAACTACAGGCTAGTAGTAACTACTAGTAACTTTTTAATCTCACAATAGAAGCAGATGTATCATTAATGTAACAAGTTACCATTAATGCCTAGTGACACAGATATATCAGAAATGAGATTGAAAAATTAGCCGGGTTAAATAATGAAGTGTTTTGAAGAGGGTAATGATTATTTTAAGGTCGTTCCTATCTTCAAGGGCTTCAAACCTGAGCGAATGACCCCTTCTAAAAGACAGTGTTTATGAATATTTGAATCATGTTGGCTGTTAAATCTCTTGTCCATAGCTAAACTAAACCTCGATTAGGCTATGTCAGCTCAAATGTATCACGTTTGATAAAATGTCTGGCTTCAATTCGAGGTATACTTGTCGACCTATAGGCTCCTAAATATGAAGTGTTAACGATGAATGCGCCGTGCGTCCTTAACAGAATGCTGGCACTCGAAAGCGGGGAGTGGAAAGTAGAGGGTCAGGAAAATTGGTGGGTGGGGATAACCCTTTTCGAAGGAAAAAAAACTAAAACAATCACGTGTTTGGAGATCAAAGGAGGTCCGCTTTGTAGAGCTGGAGAGAGAGGGAGTGAGAAAGAGAGAGAGAAAGAGAGAGAGAGAGAGAGCGAGCGAGCGAGCAAGCAACGTAATTGACAAGGCTGCAATGGTGAAATAAACACTCTCGGCCAACGCACAGCTTTCGTTGCACAATTGCGAAAACACGGCGCTCTTTTGACGCATCGATCTCGCTTCAGATTCGATTTCCAGAATTTCAGCACCATCACCTAATCACGCTTGGAAATTATGTTCCGATCGGCGCATATCCAACCGGCAAGATGATGATTTTACCAAGGAGAAGGTTAGAGTGTGTAGCCGATTCGGTGGTCTTGGTGATCTTCGTGGTCACCACTTCTCTTGGAACGGTTTTCGCCAAGGATACGGCTTTTGTGGAAGTAGTGCTGTTTGAGTCCAGTCCAAATGGAGATTATACTACATACACGACGGGGTTGCAAGGACGATTCTCAAAGGCAGGAGCCACTATCAGCGCGGAGGGCGAGATCGTGCAAGTATGTAAAACTCTGTTAAGTTGTGGGAAGGACATATACAATATGTTGCTACGGCTCTGTTTGCTTATCAGTAGAGCCTGGGCGTTCATTCTACTTCGCTACTCTACTCTAAAACTTTATGGGGGGGGGGGGGGGTTGAGTTGCACTGTGTGTGTTGTATGTGTGAGGATGGTACTAGCCTCCTATTGCTACCAAATGTGATTACAAGATGGCTTCTATCTTTTGGAACTCATTCACATGTACATTGCAGGTTCTTTTCGGGATAAAAGCTCAGAATCTGCCATGGCATATACATTCAATAACCCTTTTTCACGGATTAACATGGTTATTACACTTGTAAACGTTCCCAGGAAAATCATAGAAGTTGTTCATCATAACTTGATCAGAGTTACAACTGATAGATGGTTGGTCGCAGTTCCATCAAATAGGATATTGTCTGGACGTAATCAAGAAACGTTAAGTCAAATAACGTCTAATGATTTGATTCAGCAGTACGCCTATAGGTCATTTCGTTCCCAATTAATTGGTGGATGGTTGTTTGTTTGGTTTCATTATTGACTTATTTTTTAATTCTTAGTTCAACCAATATAACTAAACCTCCTACCGACTGTACCGCCTCGCTGCGAAGATACATGATCAATTATCACACAGACAATTTCTTTGAAGTTGGCCTAGGCTAAGTTATTGTGTGTGGTTATTTTGTAACAACATACAAATTGAACAAACTAACCCATAGATTTTATTGTACCAGCTTGTAACTTAGTTTTGCGATGGCCTTTCTACATAACTACTTCACCAACCATGTAATGTTCGTAATCATTTCCGTAAGCACCACCCGCGAGAGCAGTCAACTAAATCCTTTGATGGCCCACCAAGCATGCAGCCTTGTGGATGTTGGACCACGCCACCGACCCCTCCAACCCCGCTGTAGCCTACCCTACCCTACCCTACATGAAACCGGGACGATGTGCTCTATTACGATCAGTCATGATTTTGAGAACTATCTCAGCCTAGTGGTGGTTTGCACTGCTACAGTAGCCTACACATGACCATGATTTGCTAGAAATGGTCTAATTTCAAAGATGACCTCCAATTACGACTATGAGTGTGCTAACCTACATGTTTAATGAAGTAGCAGTGTGAGTTGTTTGCACATTACTCTTCATATATGACATACCTTATCTGGGTCTGGTTAGGATTGTTGCAGGAATCTATAGCGATGTCTGTAACTCATTTATTACTGCTTTCTAACTCGTACAGTGAAATGACATTACAGAGCCACAAAGAATACACTTTCCCGAAGAGAACTTGAATGAATTGTGTGTGTGTGTACTCACAAGTGTGTTTTCATAAAAATATCAACCGTTTGTCATATTTTGCAATGAAAGTAGCACATTGCGGGAAGACCATCAGGATCAAAGGAGAGAGAATATTTATCACTGAAATGGATCCTGCTTCTACACATGTAGCATTTGTTGGCCATTTTGGCTTGGCTTGCTATCCACACAGAAATGTGGGCCCTCAACTTTACATTGAAAACATCTATTTAGGTTTTAATTTCTTTGCTAACATAGTGACCACTGTGTGGCAGCTTGTATTCTTTGTCCTTCTTTGTAAAGAGGAGGGACATTTTGTCCAGTACAGAAGGACAGAATCACCATGTCCAAACTGGTTCTGTTTCAGTAGTTGCTGTTGGTTGTTTATGTGTTTTGTGAATGATTGACTTAGAGAGATGGCAACCTTAAGACTGTATTTTTGAATTGTTAAAGTAATGGCATTTCAAACCCGTAGAGGCCTTGCTATTATGCGTTATAGTAAGCCTTGTGTAATGAAACTGGGTAGGTCCTCATGCATGCTACCTTGTGTATGCACCAGACCGTATTATGTTTCTGTAATGATTACTTTGTACCCACAGGTATAATGCATTATGATGCAATTATAATTAGGGCTGTGAAGATACCAGTGTTGGTCTTTTAAAAACCCGCTGTATGTAAAATATTGTTTGCTACAGCTTGTAAAATCGATCAAATGTGACTTTGAAGGGCAACACAATGATGTTTGTTTCCAACATTAGGGTTGTTTTCCTATTGAAGTTAAACCCACTCTGTGTTCTGTTTCCTTGATACTAATGAGTATCACGATACTTTCATCCCGGCCCTAGTTATAATGAATTGTAAGACTTGTTATAACCATACCAAAATACGTTCACTATTGTCCCCTCTAGGCTGGGAATAGCCATGGACCTCACGATACAATATTATCATGACTCTTAGGTGCCGATACGATGTGTATTGTAATTCTCATGATTCAATACACTGAGTAAACCAAACATTAGGAATACCTTCCTAATATTGAGTTGCGCACCCCCCCCCACACACTTTTTTTGCCCTCAGAACAGCCTCAATTCCTTGGCATGGGCTCTACAATGTATAGAAAGCGTTCCACAGGGATGCTGGCCCATGTTGACTCCAATGCTTCCCACAGTTGTGTCACATTGGCTGGATGTTCTTTGGGGGGGATGGACCATTCTTTATACACACGGGAAACTGTTGAGCATGAAAAACCCAGCAGCGTTGCAGTACTTGACACAAACCGGTGCGCCTGGCACCTACTACCATACCCCGAATGAATGTCACACATACACAATTCATGTCTCAATTTAAAAATCCTTCTTTAACCTTTCTCCTCCCCTTCATCTACACTGATTTGTTTGTGGATTTAACAAGTGGCATCAATAAGGGATCTTAGCTTTCACCCCCAGATTACTAGTCCCCTCCATGTATTTCCCACACTGCCCTCTCTCTTTAGCCACTCCACTTCGCCGCTGTTGGCTGTCTTTGTTTCAGCATTCTCCCAGTCAGTGTGAATGGAGGCCTTTACTTGGCACCGTGTGAGTCTGAGAGGTGGTTTACAGCGCCGAGTCGGCCAGGTTAGGAAGGCAGGCCTCAGTCAGTCCCAGCTGTTTGGCCCCTGGGGGTATGTACAGTGGTCTCCAGACCTCAGTAGGTAGTGGTTGGTGTTAGAAGGACTGGGGGGGGCTTGGCATGGTTCCTGAGCAAAGTGGTTCAGTAACCACTACGCTCTCCCCCGTACTCTCCTGCTCCCCAAAGCGAACACCCCCTGAGCTCTGCCCCATGAGTGCAAAAAAACCCCGGCATGTGCCGGCGGGGCCAAAAATAATAAATTAAGTCAATTTTCTACTTGCTCTGCGCCGTTACGGGGAAAGTGAGATGACTTGATGTGGATGAGACGCCAGAGTCCAGAACGATCAGCTTATCCCTCCCTCTCTCTCTCTTTCTCCCTCCCAGCCAGCCAGGCCAGTTCCCAGGTCCCTGATTGCCTACAATTTGACTACATAATAGGGAGGTATCAATGTCTCTTTAAATCACCCTCAGTCAGGGAGTGAAACTATATGGGGTATTCTCTCTGCAGGTGGAGCGGTCCCCTCCCCATCTACCCTGTGACTGACTACCTGCCATTAGAATGTGGAATGTAGAATTAGAACATAGCATGTAGATTTTAGAACACTGAATATAATAATACCAGTGGATGCTGCTGCGGGGAGGTCAGCTCATAGTAATGTCTGGAATGGAGTCAATGGAATGGTATCAACCACATGGAAACCATACCATTCCAGCCTTTATTATGAGCCGTCCTCCCCGCAGCAGCCTCCACTGATAAATACAAATTACCGGCCTCAAGTTCAACTGGTGTGATGTGTTGTGGAAGAAAATAAAGAATGGGTCTACTGTAGCCATAGCCTTAGATATAATACAACATGCATACATTATTGTCACTTCATGTTTTGTCTTTGCAGTTTTTAGTAATTTGTGACGGTTGTCTTCATTGTCAATGAATACGTTGTGTGGGTTTGAGTGTGGCACCATTTACAGTGAAATTATTGACCCTCTTGATAAAGATGAACAAAAAAGACTGTATAGAACGAATACCAGTACTGAGCTACATTATGTTGTAATTTTCCAACTCTCCACTCCAAACGTCTTGGAGACAGTACAGAGGATTCTAATTGACACCATGGCTAAATCCATAATATGCCTAACTGTAGTTTTTGTGTTTTAATCAACTTAAATCTGAACAAAAAACTATTATGCTCATGATCATTGGATATTAGGGCTATCAACACACTATCCCCGTGTGTGTCACTGCAAACTCGTCTTAATAGGAGCATACTGGGCTTTTGGAACAACAGGGATGTATTGTTAAAAAGACAGAATAGCAACGTTTACTCATAACATATTTGAAAACCAATGGTTTGGGGTATAAATATACACTATGGTCTACAATATTATGCAAATTTAGTATTGATCATATTGAACAATATTTCTTTATTGCTGTTTACATTCTGTATAGAGGGAGTGCTTTTTGTGTTACTGTTGTACCCTTTAAGCCCACCTGAGGAATGTAAAATTTACAAAAATGTAATCTATGTATAATAATGCAAGGTTCATTTAAGAGTAAAATAAGACAAAAGGCATTTCAAAATGTTAGCTGTTAATGCCTGAAATCTATTGTCATGTTGTGGTTCACCAAGTTATGTTGCTACTGTGTGACTTTGACTAGCATGAAAAAACCCAGATTTTCAATTGGCAAGAAATAGTCATTAATGCCCATAAAATATGCTATCATGTGCATATCAGTACATTCCTCTCTTAATTGTACATAAAGTATGATCACTTATCTGAGTTATTTTACCATACAATATACATATAGCTATACATATACATATAGCTCAGTATTTGAATTATTTATTTTATATAGTAATTTCTCCTCGTCTGTATCAAGGGTGTCAATCATTTCGGGAATCCACTAACTTTGAACCCTACTACAGGAGGCAGTGTGTGAATGTGAATATGATGGTGTTTAACTCCAAACCTTGCTGTAAACAACATGAACATCTCATCGGCACAACAGCACGGTGGTGTTGACATTGGTAAAGACCATGACACGGGTCCGTGATGGCGGGACCACACCGCCACCCCCGCCTGATTCACTCAGGTGGACGATCCGGGCGACAGTGAGCTCAGATTCACCATCACGATGCCAACCGATATTTACACAGTTGGAGGGTATCCCCATCAGTATCAGGGTATCCCCATTTACTGCACTAATTTGGACCTGGGCCCATAGGGCTCTGGTCAAAAGTAGTGCACTATATAGGGAATAGGGTGCCATTTGGGACTTAAACCGGATCTGCATGGGGGTAGGACCTACTGATACTACTTCCTGGTTTGGGATGACATTTATTATGGGATGCACATAGAGTTACGACAATTAGTCTCCATAGCAATGCTTATGTTGCTCTTTTTTACATCGGTTGTATATCAATCAGTAAATGCAGTGGCATGACACTTTTTTTATTATGAAATGATAAAGTATTATAATTGTTCAAATATGCTTATAACACATCTTACAATGCATTATAACTGCATCATAATGCATTATACTTGCAGTTACCAGTGTTTTGCCATTGGTTTTGGTTTTCCCATCTGTTCATCATATCTCCTATTGTCTCCACATTGTCTCTCCCCGGGCCAAGCTGTCTGTTCCTTTAGCTCGGCAAAGGAAGCTGCCTGCATCTCATCTCATGGCCTGAGCAGAGCAGAGCACACATCTGCGTCTGATTTCCCTGCAGCAGGGCTATGCTGTCCACAGCATGCTAGAGGAGCAGGCAGGGACAGAGGAGCAGGCAGGGACAGAGGAGCAGGCAGGGACCAAGGCAGGGACAGAGTTGTGGCAGCATCTGTCAGTCCCAGATGGAACTCAAACCAGAACCAGAATGTGGCTTTCGTCTCACTTCCATCTTCCACTTCCATGAATGACTCAAACTTCCTGTGAAATAAAGTGACAGAAGAAAGCCAGCAGAGACTCTAAGGCTCTTTGTCTCACTCACAGTCTCAACCTGTCACCTTTTTGAAGTCCACCCATAACCTCCATCAAATGTTGATATTTTGACATTGAGTCATTTCCTTGGAAGTGGATAGCCTATACAGTAGCTTTATCTGACTGGTAACTTTCATAAAAGCCTGTGCATTGCACATACCAACAAAGTTAGAAAACGAGGATCCCAAGCCCATATACTATGCCTCCTCTCATCTCAGAGAAAGTGTGCGGGCCAGGCAGGAGTTATGTCCTGCCGCATGTAGACTATAATGAGAGCTTGGTGTGGTTGAGGGATCCAGGCAGCGCTGCTTTCTCTCGCTCGCTCTCTCTCGACCACAGGCTGGAAACCCCAAGAGAGGAGGCCATAATGGGCAAAGCCCAGAAAGGACGGGAGGTACCCGGAACAGGACCCCTCCCAGCGCCGCCCGCCTCGCCTGCCGCCAAGCAACAGAAGCAGTACACAAGCAGCTAGCACTATATAGCTATAGGGTTTAAAAGGTTAAAAGTGCCCTGCTCGCCTACTTTCTCCATTTATTGGTTTCGCGGTGGCAGCTGTATTTTAAGTGCTATCGTCTCTTTAACCGCCACCCGGCTCCGCTTTTAAGTCCCAGCCAAAGTCATTTGAGGCTGCGTTTGTATTTTTCGGGAACAGAACAGAATAGTTTCTCTCTCTCTCTCACTCACTCTCACTCTTTTGCTTTCTTCTTCCCCTGCTGTCTACTCCTCCTTTGACACACAGATGGGGAACCAGGCCCTAACGCTTGCCTTTTTCCCTTCACAACAAACGTGTACCGGTATGTCACGGATCGCAACCCCCTATCACTAATCTGTACGTTGTTGCATCACGGCCTGCCACAAAGCACCGTGGGCTTGTGATGGATGTCGGAGGTGTTGTATGACATTCTAAATCAGACCAACAGCTTAACCCCCTCATACCTCTCCCCCTGTCTTTCCCCTGCCCGACACACTGACTTTATCTCGCTAACCAACAACCTGGGGGACATTTCTGTCTCCTGTTTTCACGGACCTGTTCTGCCTCTTGCTTCTCTCTTCCCCCCCCGTTCTGTGTGTGTATTCGTGCACACTCCAGCTGGATCAAGTGCGTGTTAGTTCTGGTGGCCCCAACAGCTAAGTTACTTTCCACTGGGCTGAGTGAGAGATGGAGAGCGGGAGAGAGGCTTTGATGCTCCTCTCTGAGAGATTAGCAGGCAGCTTCTCTCTCTCTCTCGGTCTTTGAGTCAGAACCACGGTGAGGGGACTGAGACTGGGTTGCATTAACGTCTGAAAAGCCCCATCATGGTCATCCTTCCCCTCTTTGATGACTGTCGCGCTGAAAGGGCCGGGCCATCACTTGGCTGCATCCGGCCTCAGTCAGCCTACATTTCTATCCCCTGACACAGAGGGTCTAGCTGGAAAACAAAGGCTGTGGGGCTACGAGGGGGCTAGAGTTGGGGTTAGGAGGGAGATGACAATGCTCTCTCTCCATGGCGGGTCCAGGCAGAGCAGAGGTAGGCTTTGTTGTTGGTCAGGAATGTGCTGACTACTGGAGGGGGGTCTATAACACCAGTCCAGCCCCCCCCCCCCCCCCCTTTGTTGTGCTTCTATACACCGATAGATAGACTGATAGACTCTGGGACTGTGAACTGACTGGGGAAGGTAGTTGGGTAGCTAGCTAGCTGCATGGCCTGGAGTCCCTTTCAGTCCTCTGCACTCTGTCTGGCTGGCTCCACACGAGCACGTACTGTACGTACAGGCTCGGATTGTGCGCACACACACACACACACTTTCGCACGTCAAATGCACGCGCACACTTAGCGCCCGTTAGCCTGGTTTGCTCACGCTGTCATGAGAGGAGAAGCCTTATCACAAATCTGTCTCACTCCCACGGTGTTCAAAGGTCTCTCTTTGTGTACATCGTTACATAAATTACATCAGCCTCTTAGGTCTTTCAGAGGTTTTTACCACTGCTTTCCTTTGATCTATAAAAACCTCGACTCACTGTGCTTCATTGTAAGGAGAATTAATTATTAGTTTCATAATCATCAAATCCCATATCTATTGTTCCCTGCTCTTTCATACCGGTTTATTATAGTAAACCAGTTTGGCTAATGGAAGTCCCTTGATGCCATTTCTGTGTTCCAGGCTTATTAGCATTATATTGTTATTACTCAGTGGAAGGCATTATTGGTTTTGTGCCTCCATCTGTCCCGAGACTAATGTATCATATCAGTGTTATTAGGGTCTGCACAAACCATAAAGCTGACACATCCTCTGTCACAGCCTGGCCATTTCTCTCTCTCCTCCATTGTTTCCTCTTTTGGACTCTTACACAACTGTGGTATAAGGGTCATTTATAAGGCTGCCCTATGGGGACAAATAGCTTGGCTGGGATTATTTGGTGGAGGTGGAAGCCCCGGCCTCCACCAGCCACCCCCCCTCCAGCCCAATCCCCCTCTTGGTGCCCCCCAGACAGGAGGATATTTTCTGGGCTGGTGGTGGCGGCGGTTCCAGTAATGAGGAGGACCCAGCCAACCAAGGAGGCTCTTCGACAATGGGGCCCGAGGTATGATGAATTGGGACTGGCTGGTTGGACCAGACTGGGTCGGCTGGGAGCTTCATTTGTTTTCCCTGGTGAAGTGCCGTCGTAGTCAGGCGTCTCCCCTGAGTACAGGAGGAAGATGTATCGTCTCTGGTCCCCCATCTCCTTCCTCCCCTTCCCAGAGCTCATGTCAGTGACGTGTCCCAGATCTTGGGAGTGAGAAATGGGTCTACTCATCTGGAAAAATAGCTCCCTTGATTTTGTGTGTGATTCCTACCCTTCCCCCCCCACAAATACACAGGATTATACTACACCATATCAAAGCCATGCTGCTGCCTGACCTACCTCCGTGCCCTGCCCTGCCTGCATGCCTGCTTTTCTGCCCTGCCCTGCCTGGCTACCTACCTTTCCAGTTTTGGACCCTGAACAGGGAAGGGCCTGTGGTAGGCAGGGAAGGATGGGAGGGTGAAAGGCTACTGCAGTCTGACTGTGCTGCATAGATAAACCACATGAATGTGCCGTCTGTGCAGATAGTATCGGGCGGTGAGGGGAGGGCAGGGCTGGGAGGCCGCAACGTGCTCACGCAACGCAGCTCACAGTACTAGCATCAAAGGACCTGCCGCTCTGAGGCAGAGGCGGAGGGAAAGAGAGCGACACAGAGAGGCAGAGAGAGGGACAGCGACAGAGAGAGAAAGGGGCAGAGAGAGACACATGGTGATAGAGCAAGAGAGCGGGAGGGAGAGGCAGGGCCAGGCTGAGTTCTTCAAAGGGTTCAGTGAATAATTCCGGTCCCTGATACACCGCTCCGCTGAGAAACCCCACGATGATGTAATGTCAGCCCTGGGGCTAAATCCTTACGCTTTGCTCTGTTCCACTCCCCTACAAATAAAGGTGGAGGTGTTCCCTCTGCCTGCTCGAGTGGAAGGAAAAATACTTTTGGTGAGCAGTGAGATTTCGTTTGAGGCCCAACATAGTTACAGACTATGTAGGTGGAGGAGGGAGTGGTAGATTTAATCCTAGATGTTCTCTGTAAGGAACTTGATTCAAATGTGTAAAGTTGAGTTAGTGTTTTAGAACATTGGCTCGCTGGGCTGTGGACCGGAGAATCTCTGGTGAGATGGACTGATGATCTTGGATGAGCGTTTTTATCTTATTCAACAGGCTAATCCACTGGGCGTTCCTAAAGTACACAACAGGTGGAACACAGTTGACTCTGTTCTTTGTAAAGTTTATACAGGGCATGCCTGGTGTGTGTGTGTTTGCCTGCCTGCCTGCCTGTGTTTGTGTTTGCATGTGCAGGGCTCCAGACTAACATTTTCGTTGTTGAGTTGGTGGCACCAGCCCATGATTTGGTCTCACCAATTTTCTTTTTGTGGCGTCAAGCAATAGAAAGAATGGCTCGTCATTCACAGTGCTTTATTAACCCTTTACACTTGTGGGAATTGGACAATTTTTTATTGTATTTTTATTGAACCTTTATTTAACTAGGCAAGTCAGTTAAGAACAAATTCTTATTTACAATGACGGCCTACCCCGGCCAAACCCGGACGACGCTGGGCCAATTGTGCTACGCCCTATGGGACTCCCAATCAAGGACCGGATGTCATACAGCCTGGATTCAAACCAGGGACTGTAGTTAAAAAATATATATATTTCATCTTAATTTAACCAAGTAGGCCAGATGAGAAAAAAGTTCTCATTTACAACTGCGACCTGGCCAAGATAAAGCAATGCAGTGCGATTAAAAACAGCAACACAGAGTATCACATGGGATAAACAAACGTACAGTCAATAACACAATAGAAAAATCTATGTACAGTGTGTGCAAATGTAGTAAGATTATGGAGGTGAGGCAATAAATAGGCCATAGAGGCGAAATAATGACAATTTAGCATGAACACTGGAGTGATAGATGTGCAGATGATGATGTGCAAGTAGAGATATTGGGGTGCAAAAGAACAAAAAATAAATAAAAATAACAATATGGGGATGTTTACGAGGGTATGTTTGGCAGCATGAGTGAAGGAGGCTTTGTTGCGAAATAGGAAGCCGATTCTAGTTTTAATTTTGGATTGGAGATGCTTAATGTGAGTCTGGAAGGAGAGTTTACAGTCTAACCAGACACAATTAGGCTGTTATATTTTACTGTTAAAATAAGGCTCCAGAATATATATTTTTTGTTGAAAAGAGATGAATTTTCCTGCATCTTCATGTAAACTAATATCATAGGCTAATTTATTTGGGGCTAATGCACCACCTGAGTAAGTGGAAACTCAAAACACATTATTAGCTAGATCACTAACTCTAAACATAATACCCACTGCTATCAAATTAAATCAAATTTTATGTAAAATACACATGGTTAGCAGATGTTAATGCGAGTGTAGTGAAATGCTTGTGCTTCTAGGTGTGACAGTGCAGTAATATCTAACAAGTAATCTAACAATTCCACAACAACTACCTGATACACACAAATCTAAAGGGATGGCATAAGAATATGTACATATAAATATATGGATGAGCGATGACCGAGCGGCATAGGCAAGATGCAATAGATGGTATAAGATACAGTATCTACATATGAGATGAGTAATGTAAGATATGTAAACATTATTAAAGTGGCATTATTTAAAGTGACTAGTGATTCATTTATTAAAGTGGCCAATGATTTGAGTCTGTATGTAGGCAGCAGCCTCTCTGTGTTGGTGATGGCTGTTTAACAGTCTGATGGCCTTGAGATAGAAGCTGTTTTTCAGTCTCTCAGTCCCAGCTTTGATGCACCTGTACTGACCTCGCCTTCTGGATGGTAGCAAGGTGAACAGGCAGTGGCTCGGGTGGTTGTTGTCCTTGATGATCATTTTATGCCTTCCAGGGACATCTGGTGCTGTAGGTGTCCTGGAGGGCAGGTAGTTTGCCCCCGGTGATGCGTTGTGCAGTCCGCACCACCCTCTGGAGAGCCTTGCGGTTGAGGGCGGTGATACAGCCGACCGGATGCTCTCAATTGTACATCTGTAAAAGGTTGTCAGGGTTTTAGGTGACAAGCCAAATTTCTTCAGCCTCCTGAGGTTGAAGAGGTGCTGTTGCACCATCTTCAACACACTGTCTGTGTGGGTGGACCATTTCAGTTTGTAGGTGATGTGTAGGCCGAGAAAATGTAAACTTTCAAACTTCTCAACTGCTGTCCAGTCGAGGTGGATAGGGGGGTGCTCCATCTGCTGTTTCCTGAAGTCCATGATTATCTCCTTTGTTTTGTTGACGTTGAGTGAGAAGTTGTTTTCCTGACACCACACTCCAAGTGCCCTCACCTCTTCCCTGTAGGCTGCCTCGGCGTTGTTGGTAATCAAGCACACTACTGTTGTGACGTCTACAAACTTGATGATTGAGTTGGAGGTGTGCATGGCCATGCAGTCATAGGTGAACAGGGAGTACAGGAGGGGGCTGAGCAGGCACCCTTGTGGGGCCCCAGTGTTGAGGATCAGCGAAGTGGAGATGTTGTTTCCTACCTTCACCACTTGGAGGTGGCCCGTCAAAGTCCAGGACCCAATTGCACAGGACGGGGTTGAGACCCAGGGCCTCAAACTTAATGATGAGCTTGGAGGGTAAAATGGTGTTGAATGCTGAGCTATAGTCAATGAACAGCATTCTTACATAGGTATTCCTCTTGTCCAGATGGGATAGGGCAGTGTGCAGTGTGATGGTGATTGCATGGTCTGTGGACCTGTTGGCGTGGTATGCAAACTGAAGTGGGTCTAGGGTGGCAGGTAAGGTGGAGGTGATATGATCCTTGACTCGTCTCTCAAAGCACTTCACGATGACAGAAGTGAGTGCTATTGGGCGGTAGTCATTTAGTTCAGTTATCTTTGCCTTCTTGGGTACAGGAATAATGGTGGCCATCTTGAAGCATGTGGGGACAGCAGACTGGGATAGGGAGCGATTGAATATGTCCGTAAACACACCTGCCAGCTGGTCTGCGCATGCCCCGAGGACGCGGCTCCGTCGGCCACGGAGAAGGAGCCATGTGTTCATTTAACAGTCAATTTAATGTCCCATTTCTTTTGTGCAGTTGTAGCCTACCGCCCAATAAGGTCTATGCACTCGCAATGGCCAATGCGCATTTCGCTCGCTCCTTATCTCAAAGCCATATCAAATATCTTGTTTGTAAAATAGTTGCTATTGAGCTCAAAATTTAGAGTTGAGAAATAAAAAGTATACCTACAGAAAGCTGATAACCTCCTCTTTCCAACAGGATACTGTGACAACAGGAATAGCTGTGTTCTCCCGGCAATTGGACTTTACAATGTTATACAATCACAACCGTTTTTTTTTTCCTCAAGCATTTCTTTCCCCCAGGAAAGGAGGGAGAGATTGGCTCGCTCTAACAGCAGCAGGCCCCAGCCAAACAGGTACAGGGCCAGGCAGATACTTTCATTACAAAATTGTACTTTACGGTTTGACCAAATCATAAGGGTTTTAGCCTTCAAAAAATAGGCCTTTTTTTGTTGAGGTGACCATGTAGAATGTGCCGCTCGCACTGACGTGACCAATATATATATATTTTATTACTTGCACAGCCAAGTCAAATGGTCGCAAAATGTGACTAAATGGTCGCAGTCTGCAGCCCTAGTGTGTGTGTGTGTGTGTGTGTGTGTGTGTGTGTGTGTGTGTGTGTGTGTGTGTGTGTGTGTGTGTGTGTTGTATATGACAGAACAGGCATGCGCATGTGCGACTGCAGACGCTTTCAAAATGCCGCCAAGATCATCAGACAGATAACTCATTGACAGCTCCCATGACAGCTGGAAGCAGACGCTGAAGYAAAGGACGCCTCCCAAATGGRACCCTATTCCCTATATAGTGCACTGCTTTTGACCAGGCCCCATAGTCACTTTTGTAGCCCTCAAACTCAACTCTGGGCCTTGAAGCCAGTTCCACAGCTTTTTTAATTGTTCCCCTCTAATCAGGGACTGGTTTTAGATCTGGGACACCAGGTGGCTTCAATTAATTAATGCACTGGAATAACACCCTGTGTGTGCGTGTGCGTGTGCGTGTGCGTGTGCGTGTGCGTGTGCGTGTGTGTGTGTATGTGTGGATGTGGTTCACTGGGGTTATTTGCATGCTTCTGATTGAAGTCTGAAGCTTTTCTTTTGGTTTCCAGATAGTGTCTCTCTGTCTCTTTGTTGTTAATGTGCAGTGACGCTTCTCTGCTTGTATTTATTTAGAGTTCACAGAGTTCAAGACTTCTTTTTAACATTTGTGTCCCGGGCCTGTATTCACATAGCGTCTCAGGAGGAGAGCTGATCTAGGATCAGGTCCTCACTGTCCATATAGCCTTATGCATTATGAAGTAAAAGTCTAAACTGATCCTAGATCAGCACTCCTACTCCGATAGAGAGGCTTTCTCGATACGTTCCAATACGGGTTGTTGCTATTGAAGAATATGCCTACTGCCTTTGTCACAGTTTGTAGAGCGTGGCACTTGGTTATAAAATGACCAATCTAGTTCTCGAATCTCCAAATAACTGAGTATGACTTTGACCTGCGTAACAACATTTAATCTTATTTTTTTCATTTGGATGTGGTTCACTGTTGGAGGTTGGATTTGTCATACTGAGTGAAGCGGTTGTTTCAGATCAGAGAGGGGGATTGAGCGAGCGAGCGAGTGAGTGAGAGAGCGATGAGTGGAAGACCAAGAGACAGAAGAAGACTGGGACAGCAAAACAATGTCAATCCATGTTACATACCCCAGTAAGTTGGGAAAGTTGGTTGTGTCCACTCACCCCTGTCGGTCTCTACGTCCACGCCTGGAGCACAGCGTACGTACGGAAGGAAAGGTCATGGCAATTACAGCAGTTCAATCGTGTCTCTGTCTACCTCCATGCCATCCATCAATCCCTCTCTCTATAATCGCATCACTAGTTTTTGTTTCTATCAGAGAAGTCCACGTCTGGAATCCTTGTGACCAGTGTAATTTTTCAGAGGATGGGAGAAAGAGGAAAAGAGAGAGAGAGAGCGACGACATTGACAGAGAGAGAGAGAGAGCGATGACAAAGGAAAGGGAGGACAAAAGAGAGGAGAGAGAACACATCGGTCAGACCCGTCCCACAGGCATGTGACACAAGTCAAATAGTTGCTCCTGAGGCAACACACATTCCGCAACAGAGCATTCCCGAATAAACGTTGCCAGAAAGCGGTCCTGAGATTTGGACACTGGCCTCACCGAGACTTTTAAGGATCTCGCTCTCTCTCTCTGCCATTTCGGTCTTTCTCCAATGATGTGTCATGTTCTGATTTGGCTTTTTTATTGACAGGATCTTTACGTGAAGAGGTCCTAAAGATGCCTCGTGCTGCACGCCTCGGCTTCATGTCTTTTTCAACCCCAGATGCACCTAATACAGAGTCCATGAACCGGATGTTGTTGTCTTGACTGAGAGACAGACAGTTTTCATAATTTCAACAGCCGGAGAGAGACTACGTCCAAAATGGCACACTATTCCCTATATTGTGCACCAATATAGGGAATAGTACACCAGGGCCCATTGGGAATAGGGTGCCATTTTGGACTCAACTTGAGATTGTTTAGTCAGAGACGTCGTCAACATCAGGTCTTATACCTGGAACAGTCAACCAGCGCGTCAACCATCGATGTGACAGATGGCTCGATAACGCTGGCCTTGTCAACCCAAGTTCTGTCACATCACATCCACCCTAAAATGGCTCAGTGCACGGCATGCTGCGGTTAGATAAACAAACTGACAGGACGGAACTACACAGCAGCATCCACAGTGAAATGTAATACAGCACTACACAGCAACATCCACAGTGACACCAATGCAGCGCTACACAGCGGCATTGACAGTGTGTAACATCAATGCAACAATGCAAGTCAGCCTCCCTCCTTCCCTTCTTGTTACCACCTGAAGCTGGTTGCTAGGTGGGGTCTGACGCTAGGCGCTGGGTAGGGTAACTTCAGGGCAGCGCTGACGTCTAGCGTAAGGCCCATGGGTAGGTAGGTGATGGCCAAACACCATACCAACAGATTCTGCATCAAAACCTTTAGAGATTTGTCCTCAATCTGCATGGTCATGCCTGTGTTCATGAATAATAATAATAATAACATACATGTGTGTGTGTATGTATGTATGTATGTATGTATATATATATAATATTTTTATTCTTTTAAGCACTATTCAAGACACCCAAAGTCACTTTGTATACACAAGAAAAACAGCAGTATAAAAAGCTAGAAAATCATACATTTAAAAATACGTAAGTATATAGAATAGTACACTAAACATTAGGACAGACTAACCAGGGAAGTGAACTACACGGGATAAAAGCTAAGACAACAGAGAGTCCGGGTACACTTGTGTGAAGAGGTGTGTCTAATGTGGACTTGAATATGTGTATGGATTTTGAGGTTCTGACATGGAGAAGGAGGGAGTTTCAGAGTTCGGGGGCTGCACTGTTAAAAAGCACGGTCTCCCATGGACTGGGGCCTGGTGTGAGGGATGGTGAGGAGTGCTGTGAATGGTGAGGAGTGCAGTGAACAGGTCGGAGTATAGGGGTGCAGGAGGGCAGTAAGGTATGCGGAGGCCAATCCATTGAGTGCTTTGTAGGTGAGCAAGAGCAGTTTGAAGATGAACCTGTATTGAACTGGGAGCCAGTGGAGTTTGATGAGGGGGGGCGTGAAGGTGATGTGGTCCCAAAGTCGTGTGTGTGTGTGAGGTCTCGTGCAGCTGAATTTTGAATGTGTTGAAGTCCGTCAAGTGTTTTGGTGGGGAGTTCGAAGGGAATGGCGTTGCAGTAGTCCAGGTGTGATAAGACAATGGGGTCAATGAGGGTTTTAACAGTGGGGTCAGTGAGAGTATGTTTTATGGTAGTGTTTGATTGGTTTTGATTGAATTCCACAGTTACGTCAGTTACTTTAAAATAATTTCAGGGGCTTTAAGCAGGCTAAAGTAGGCCTAATTCTACCTCTGTCTTGCCCCTATAGCCAGGGTATTAAACCACATGTAGTGTATTTAGGTCGGACTCCAGAGGATTTCGTGAGTGGTGAGTTACTGGACTGGTGCGAACATACGTTGGTCATAATGACTATTTTCTGGAGTTATGTGTGGAGTTATGATAATTGCCCATGGTAACAGCTCGAAAAAAATCTCTAATGTTTTTTTCTTACCGCTTTTTTCTCTGACTGTGTCTGTATTTAACAGCTTACATTGGTAAAGACGTTCTCTTGTTTTTTCTCTCTCTCTTGCTGATTGAAACAACGAGATGAAGATGATGTCAGAACACACACACACATTGTCTGTTGTCTCTGGGCTGGAGCGGGTGGATTCAGAGAGATGGGAGACCACACATGCTGTGTCAATGTTTACTGGAATAATTAGACACAATGGTGAGGCCAATAACAGAAGGAGAGGAGAGGAGAGCTCGAGCAACCTGAGCTCCCTCATCCTCTGTGCGTGTGCGTGTGTGTGTGTGCGTGCACAACAAAAGCCATTCACAGAGTTGACTCAGAGATCCAGGGGCTTACAGCAGGAGCAACTGCACACTTAGCCCAGGGGAACGCACACACACACACACAACACACACACACACACACACACACACACACACACACACACACACACACACACACACACACACACACACACACACACACAACACACACACACACACACACACACACCACACACACTTTTCAAAAGATTCTAGGAGCAGTGAAATGGATTGGTTTCTATAGTCTTGCTTCAATAGCCTAGTCTGTCATGCTAGTGGCGACTTACATGACTCACAGGGACACTGATGTCACCCCGAAAGCCTTTTAAGCATCACCGGTGTCTAGGATACTTCACTCTGGTCCTTGCCCTAGCTAAGCGAATGCATGGTGCTAGCTTAGGGGCCTCCTTAACTAAAGGATATCCGGGAGCCGGTATGTGGAGCCTGGAGATTCCTCAGCCACTAGGCTAGCCTAGTGCTCAGCCACTTAGTGGGTATGTACCAAAAAGGACCCTATTCCCTATGGGCCCTGGTCAAAAGGAGTGCACTAGGGAATGGGGTGTCATTTGGGAGGCAGCCTTTTTGTTCAGTCAGAGGTCACTTTCAGAGGGACCAGACCAGACAACTGTTGGATTGGATTAACAGGACATTGTCTTTGACTGTGAGCCAATGGGAAGCTGTTTGAAGAGATAAGAGGCATGGCCAACCTGGCCACTCAGTGGGGGTCTATGCATAGCCACGGGATGAAGTTTTAAGTTGGGGGTACTGACTGAAAAGAAAGAGAAAATTGAGGGGGAAAATCACCTTTATAATAAAGCATTACATCCATCTATGCAGACTAACAATTAAATACAATTCCTAAAGTGGTGAGTAGCCTAAGAATAGGACACGATTCGGTAACCGTATCACTGCAGCCAAGTGTTGTTACGATTCCAGATTTTTTACTTCGATACCAGGTTTAGTATCACGATACTCGATACCGAAACAATACCATATGAAAAGTTTCAAAGTGAATGTGCATAAGGGTAAGGTTTGTCAGCCTTTTCTGGCTCATTGTGCTGCGCAGGCAAGTCTTCAGGCGGCGAAGGGTGGAGAACGTGCTCTCGAGGARGTGACAGAGATCGGAAGACAAAGGCACAGTTGGATTAGGGTTTCTACTTCTCTGAAGAGACCTTATTTGTGGGTGAAATTGGGTCAGAGTTTAAGCCACCTCTGAGATAGTGCTGCAWGGGGTATTTTTTATGATGTCTCCCGACATGTGGTGTTGAAGCAGCAGGCGACCTGTGTCTAGCTGCATGGGGAGGTGGAGGGAGTCAAGGGACTGTGCATCCAGTTGAGTTATGCTTTCTTTTTCTGCGTAAAGTATGGTTCTCTCTTGTCTTGCTGATATCCCTACCCCTTCTGGTAGAATCTTCTTTCCACTTCTGATTGCACCAGATCCACCTCTTCAAAGAACTCGTATCTCCACCTCTCCACCACTTCGTTCTCCATTGTGTGGCGATAGTGGGCGTCTGTTGGGGCTGCTGGGATGGCAGGTGTTTTGGCTGGCTAGTACCAGGATTGAAGAAATCCGAAATAATTGTATTTTTTTATATTTATATTTTTAAATGAACCTTGATCTTGTAAATGCTAAATGCAAGCCTACAGGAAGGAATGAACCGGAAACGTTCAACCTTGCGGTAGTGTATTGTCAATGACTGGTTCTAGCCTACAGTTTGACGATGATTATTTGTTACAGCCCATGTTTTCTTTTTCTCCCCTACCCCAATTCCATTGTTATTTATATCCATATTAATCTTTTCACACGTCAGTTCCAAATATCTCTAACGGTCACCCCAGCGTGAGTTGTTTTATGCATGTGATGTCAAACTGCACTCACTGTTCCAGAATGTGATTGTTACGCAACAGGACAGTTAACACGCGCTTCCTGCTAATTATCTATAGGCTATGTTTCAACTTGACAATTTCAAACAGTTTGAATTGAGGTGTGTTCTGCCTCCTCATTAATTCACACAGAAGTAGCCCATTTCAATGTTGCGGACAATTTATGTTTGAGGCTTTACTGAGCTGGACAAACTTCTCTCTTTGAGGAGATCCCAAGCACTTCCACAGTGTTTCTGCAGATCAAATATGCAGATATTTGCGCAGTCTTGCACGAACTGGCACATTTTCTGACATGCGCACGCATTGCCTTCATTGTTGTTTTCCTTTCAAATAATTGCTTTGGACGTGTGTGTTCCTATCAAAGTAAGTGCCTTATTTTCTGTACATTGTGTTGTCCTTGCTACTGTAGCATACATGTATGTATGGAGCATAATATATTTACAGTTTTATTCACATGTTTTCAAGTACTGGTGACAAAATATGCATTCTGATTATTGCATAGATTGTAATGGACACCTATGATGTGTGTAAAATACGTTTTTGAAGGTTGTACTGATAACAATGAGCTAATGCTAAGCTATTTGCCAGCTATGTGTGGCACCATGTTTATTGACATTATACAATGCATTCTGGCTGTCACGTAAACTTCTGTCAGACCAAAGATGTTATGAGGTGAAGGAATGGTTCACATCTTTCAAGTAAACTTCTGGAAGTGAATTATCGTAGACGACACACCCCCTTCAACATGCATACTGCAAACAGACCAAACTCATCTTGTCTCCTCTTATTATCTTTGGTTGATGCGAAAAAACAAACATGGCGGCGCTCACAAACTACCTATCGTTGGATTAGTTTCGATTTCTATAAAGTGTTTTACTCAATTATTCCGATCAATGGTGAGCTCACCCGTGATGTGATGAATTATAAATATGAATTGCTATTAGCTAATTCATATTGTGGTTTCTGTCAGCCGATCATTAGCTAAATATGATCACTTGTGTTACGTCAATATTTCCTCAGTTAGTGCCAGGACTAGTGTAGCCTACATTTTTTCCAGTTTGCATGATTGTGTATGCTGTCGCTACTTGTGTGAATGCCTGAACATTGCGTCCAAAAATAAACTGGTCACATTCAGGACATACTTTTGTAAGGACTATGTTTTTTCTGTGAAAAAACAGTGTGGCTAGCTCAAATGCTGACTGTTTCGTCAGTCAAAACTGGACGTTCTAAATAATCATTCTCATCACACCAGTTTGAGCGTACGCTGCAGGTATCACTGTAGAATGATTACACCAGTTTGTTGATACGTGTGAAAAGGTTACCGCAATATTAACACACATTCTCACACCTCTTCTGCGGGGGGTGCTGCCGTTTTGCTACTTCACCACGGGGGGTGCTGCTGCACCCCTACTTCCTTAGGCTATGGGTCTATGGCTCAGAAAGTTGAAGGTAGAATCTGCTAGAAATATAACGTATTGACCTGACACTAGGGTTGGCACAATTACGGTATAACAGTGTAACCGACGGTTATGGACCGGCGCCATGAAAATAAAATTAGTGTCATAACTGTAAAAAAAAAAATCTTTTTTTGTGTGGTAAGAACAGCTGACTAAAGATGGGATGGCCGGGCATTCGTGTGGTTGAGTCAGTTTCTGCTGTAACATAGCCCGGTTGCCATTTGATTAGCTGTTCAGGAGTCTCATGGCTTGGGAGTAGAAGCTTTTCTAGCTCTATAGAATACATTTTCTATCTGAAAAGTTTCAAATTCTGCAAAGCTGCACTGTCCTGAGTAGCCAAACCCTGTGGTGCGTTGAGTAGGCCAGTTAGATAGAAATAAGATATAGATCTGACACRATTCCATATCACTGGGCGAAAAGGGTCAATATCAGGGGATATCTTTATCTATGTATTTCCGGATATCTAACATTTTATTCGATATAAGGCGTAGACATGATTCAGACATTAATGTCCTTAATTTCATATACAGACCTAGTATATTTTCCGTAATGGGAAAGTTTCTACATGCATCCAATCCGGACCTGAGAAATCTCCCAGCTACCGAATGAGTCCAGGGAGCTATCTGGGGTGAGATACGTTCAAGAGGGAAAGGGGGATACCTAGTCAGTTATAGAACTGAATGCCTTCAACGGAAATGTGTCTTCCGCATTTAACCCAATCTCTCTGAATCAGAGAGGTGCGGGGGGCTGCCTTAATCAAATACTTGTCTTCAGCGCACAGGGAATAGTGGGTTAACTGCCTTGCTCAGGGGCAGAATGACAGATTTTTACCTTGTCAGCTTGGGGATTCGATCCAGCAACCTTTTCGGTTACTGGGCCACGCTCGAACCACTGATGCGGGTGCACCCGCTTACAGTGCATTTGGAAAGTATACAGACCCCTGGACTTTTCCCACATTTTGTTAGGTTACAGCCTTATTCTAAATTGGATTTTACAAAAAAATCCTCATCAATCTACACACAATACCCCATAATTACATTTTCGCTAATGTATTAAAAAATAATTAACTGAAATATCACATTTACGTAAGTATTCAGATCCTTTACTCAGTACTTTGTTGAAGCACCTTTGGCAGCAATTACAGCCTTGAGTCTTCTTGGGTATGACGCTACAAGCTTAGCACACTTGTATTTGGGGAGTTCCTCCCATTCGTCTCTGCAGATCCTCTCGAGCTCTGTCAGGTTGGATGGGGAGCTTTTCTGCGCAGCTATTTTTAGGTCTCTCCAGAGATYTTTGATCGGGTTCAAGTCCGGGCTCTGGCTGGGCCACTCAAGGACATTCAGAGACCTGTCCTGAAGCCACTCCTGCATTGTCTTGGCTGTGTGCTTAGGGTTGTTGTCCTGTTGGATGGTGAACCTTCGCCGCAGTCTGAGGTCCTGAGCGCTCTGGAGCAGGTTTTCATCAAGGATGTCTCTGTACTTTGCTTCGTTCATCTTTGCCTCGATCCTGACTAGTCTCCCAGTCCATGCCACTGAAAAACATCCCCACATCATGATGCTGCCACCACCATGCTTCCCCGTAGGGATGGTGCCAGGTTTCCTCCAGATGTGACGCTTGGCATTCAGGCCAAAGAGTTGAATATTGCTTTCATCAGACCAGAGAATCTTGTTTCTCATGGTCTGAGAGTATTTCGGTGCCTCGTGTGCCTTTTACTGAGTGGCTTCCGTCTGGCCACTCTACCATAAAGGCCTGATTGGTGGAGTGCAGCAGAGATGGTTGTCCTTCCTATCTATTTTTTACAATTTGTTTATTCTTAATTTAAAAAAAAGAAGCATTGTTGGTTAAGGGCTTAGGGCTTGTTAGTAAGCATTTCACTGTAAGGTCTACTACCCCTGTCGTATTCGGCGCATGTGACAAATAAAATTTTATTGGCTTCTCCCATCTCCACAGAGGAACTCTAGAGCACTGTCAGAGTGACCATCGGGTTCTTGGTCACCTCCCTGACCAAGGCCCTTCTCCCCCGATTGCTCAGTTTGGCTTGACGGCCAGCTCTAGGAAGAGTGTTGGTGGTTCAAAACTTATTCCATTTAAGAATGATTGAGGCCACTGTGTTCTTGGGGACCTTTAATGCTGCAGATTTTTTTGGTACCCTTCTCCAGATCTGTGTCTCGACACAATCCTGTCTACTGACAATTCCTTCGACCTGTCTTGGTTTTTGCCCTGACATGCACAACTATATGCCTTTCCAAATCATGTCCAGTCTACCACAGGTGGACTCCAAACAAGTTGTAAAAACATCTCAAGGAGGATCAATGGAAACAAGATYCACCTGAGCTCAATTTCGAGTCTCAGAGCAAAGGGTCTGAATACTTATGTAAATGTGATATTTCAGTTTTTTATATTTAATATATTTGCTAATTTTCTAAAAACTTGTTTTCGCTTTGTCATTATGGTGTGTTGTGTGCAGATTGAGATAAATAAAAAATAAAAACATTTTAGAATAAGGCTGTAACGTAACAAAATGTGGAAAAAGTCAAGGGGTCTGAATACTTTCCGAAGGCACTGTACATATTTGTAGAATATTCAATCTCCTGAAAGGGTATGTGTCAACATGCTGACGTATCTAAGCCTTTATACTTAGACATGAACGAATCCACATATTTTAGAAATGTATCATATCTGTAGTCATTACCTGATCATTCATGTACCATTATAAATAAAAATGTAAAAATCATAATATCAATAGATATTGTTACGTAATATGTAATATCCTCATGTGTCTGATTGATAATGGGGTTAATCATACTCACATGAAATGTACAGCGGCCAAATTATTTTACCTGTTCAAGCACCGAAAATCATTGCGCTTCTTCACATGAAGGTGACATATCTGAGAATTTATTAGTAGGCTATACAATGCACAGAAAGGCAAACATCGTCATATTTAAACCAAGTTGCTACTTCCAAAGCAAATCCAGTGGTCCAATCGCAACACGTTTTCTGTAAAGATGCAAAGAACATTTTATTTTATTCATTTAACAGAAAATAACATTTGTACACCCTTAATACCCCTGCCTGCCCTGTTTGTTATGGACGATGGATGCTGATTGGGTCATCAGCGGTGGTCCCTCGCAGTCCAGACCCAATGTGTTGGTCTGTGATACACTCCAAACTGTTGATATTGCAAGAAAATATTGTAATTTCACATAACCATACATACCACAAGGTAGCTACTCTACCTTCATTCATGACAAMAAAACTAACTTGAACAAGCTTGCTAGTTAGCTAAGTCAGTTAGCTAGCGAGCTTATGTTAAACAATGATACAAAATACGCCTTAACATTTTAAAGCATTTGCTGTCACATTGAGGCGGGTAGGGGGTGAAAAAGGCAATTTCGTTACTTGTTAGCTAGCTAGGCTACCAGTTAGCTTTTGACGTTACACCCCCCCTCATCCAGCCTAGCTAGATAAGTAGCTAGCCTTACTGCGGTGGTCGCCAAGCGGTCGACTGGTCTATCTTCAAGGCATTCCTAGTCGATCACCAAATATTTCTGTAGAAAAGCCAACGAACGTTAAAGGCTTGCGCACCTTTTTAAAAAATCGTGTTGAGCTGTTGCACTTGATTCAAAAGTCCTGCGCACAGGGTAAGCAAAGTGTTCCCATGAGACAAACTCCGCCTACKCGGCGGACCGGCAAATCTGTGACTAAATCGAGTGCACCTAGCAGGACACCGTAGCTACAGAGCTTCCCTGGCCACAGCCAAGTTTACTAGGCTACGTAAGATTTAATAACTTTTAAACCCATGACCACAGAGAGACTGTCAATGAATACAGCAAAGAGCTGCTGTTTTTAGGAGTGAGTTTAAGTTTATATTCAGCACTGTTACTGTTTTTCATCAACACTATTACAAAACGCGCTTCACCGTACTTCCGCTCGGGCTGCAGCTGCAATGAATGAGTAGCCAAGTATTGATAGCCCTGTGTTTTATGATTATTAGCAGCTCGTCGTGTAGATTTTAATATTAAGGAATATTTAACTTTCTCTGGTCATAGGAACAACATGAATTTGTGCATGAGGCAGATGCGGTGCAACTTGAGTTTCGCCATCAGGTGGAAGACGGTGTCCCTTCTCTCTGGTCAGTCTGACCGGAGGGAAGGAAGGAGGGAGCAGGGACGGTGGGAGGCGGTTGGGAAAKATCGTTTAACGGTCATCCAACTCGGAATTCCAAGTCAGAAACTCGGGCATCTTTCTAGAACTCCGACTTTTTGACCTGAAGATCACTGATGTCGTGATTTGACCTCGTTGACCATCAGATGCAGGTACCATCAGTCCAGTAAAATAAAAAAGCAAATTATTTCAATTCATGCACAGTGCCTCGCAAGTGCTAAACCAACTGATCTATTTTGTTATCAAAGCTTGAGTTTTGAAATATCATATGGTCTGATTAACAATATTGGCACGCCAATCATATAGCCAATATGACGTGATAATGTATTAGGCCTACTGCCCAAACCTCAACCCTACAAAACTTGGTGTGAGGTTAATGTAAAAAAAATAATCTGAGCAGTAGATCTCAGCTTGCTTTTTAACTGCGAAAGTGATCTTGACTCAGAAAAGGTTGGTGACCACTGCTTTACTGGTTGCTGGCCAAATTAGCTAACGTTCTTAGCAAATTAGCTAACGTTCTAGTCACTAAGATGAATAAAACATCTCAAATTAGCTACTTACTTTAGCGTTTACTTCTTTTGAGGTATTTTCTGAACAGCTTCTCATTTCTTTGTTTCTCCACACACTGTTGACACACTCATTTGTGGTGCCCAAAGTTGGAACTCTACAGCAGAAAATACATGATTGTCGTTGCTAAGCTACCAGTTTCAGTGCTTTTAGCTTCCGGTTTGCACGTGACTTTATCCAGAGGGAATACAACAATTATAGATAGTGTCTGAAAGAATGATATGGATTTTATTTTTGCCAAATTATTGAGTAAGATATCCACATAGGCCTATCTCAGGATATCAAATGAGTCAATATCTGGCCATACAATGTATGATATCTGGATGAAATCCAAAAATGATTTGTGCATGAAAGATGAAAAATATGGGTTTCATATTGGTCAAATTACTGAGCATGTGCTGAAAACACAGAAAGGAATCAGAAATCGTCGTCATTATCAGCATGTTGAAAAGTATATCAAGATCCAGATATGGACCTCAGCCAAGAGAAGCATATTTGGAATCAACATAGTAGCTTCATATCTTGAAACAAAAATATGCGATGCATACAGTCCGTATTTGTCAACATGGAGAGAGAAAATAGGATGTCACATATCTCAGGATATTGAATGAGTCCATATCCGGCCATAGGAAATGCAATATTCGGAGTAATCCCAAGATCGTATATGTCTAAAAGACACATCTAGATTCAGAATTTGTCAGGTTATGGTGCATATCTACAAAACTCAAAATATGCATGGGAAATGGTCTGTATTCTCTAGAATATCAAAAAACGTGTCATGTAAAGATATCCCCTGATATGGACCCTTTTCGCCTAGTGTATTCTGTATGACAATACCATATCTGCTGTAGTCTACATTCATACATCTCTAAGTAGCCTACGCCWGTAGTGTTTTGAAAGGGCGACTCTACCATACGTTCATTGACTACACCACGACACGGCAGCAGGCCTGGTCTGGTTTGTCCCCTAGCGTGGCATCCATCTTGCAAGGGGACACCACAGCACTATTGGATGCTTTATGGGAAGCATATATACATACTGTATGTCCCCAGGAGGTTGGAGGTCACCACTGTCAGGGTGGCACCTGTCCCTTCCACTCAGTCCCAACGCTGGCACAGATGTATCTACATTCTGTCCTCTTGGGAAAGTAGGGAAGTGCAGTAGAATCATAATCACCTCTCGCATTTTGGAATTCGGAATTTGAACAATGAGAACAATGAATAGTGTGAATCTCAGAGAAAAATGCTTTGTGGTTTATGTGTGGTGCAGCATATATACAATATAGCTACGTTTACTTATTCAAATTTCTATGTTATCGGCATTCACTTAGGCATCATTCAGAAATAAACWGACTTTTTATTCACACATGAGTCCCTACATCTCCAGCGCAAACTGGTCTAGATACAAAAATATGGTTTCAGTGTGGAGTTTAGAGGCATGGCCCTCCAGGAATATTCTGTCATTTAACTCTCAGCCCTTTACATTTATTATTGTTCTGTTTTGTTTATGTCACAGGCTGATCTTCTCTCTCTCCTTTTATATTTTTGAAATATTGCCAAAGCAAGTGAAGTAGATAATAAACAAAAGTGAAATAAACAATAAAAATGAACAGTAAACATTACACTCACAGAAGTTCCAAAAGAATAAAGACATTTCAAATGTTATATTATCTCTTTATACAGTGTTGTAACGATGTGCAAATAGTTAAGGTACAAAAGGGAAAATAAATAAACATAAATATGGTTTGTATTGGTGTTTGTTCTTCACTGGTTGCCCTTTTCTTGTGGCAACAGGTCACAAATCTTGCTGCTGTTATGCACTCTCCCTCTCTCATATGCTTGCTTTCTTTCTCTCTCATTCTCCCACCCTTCATTTTCTCTCTCTCATTCTCTTCCCTCCCCGCATCTGCAGTTCTGTTCTGTTCTGGCAGCAATGTGTTCCTCATCACAGCTTGTGTTTCCTCTTATCTCCACTTCCCTTTATCAGTGGCCGGCACACATGCCCACCATAGCGAAGGAAAGGGGGGAAGGTTGGTGGGGGTGAGGGGGGGGGACAATGCTATCTGCAGCTGGAGAATTAAGTTCACCACTGGGCTCCAGGATCCAATGGGGACTGACATGGCCTGGGGAGGGCTAACCAGAGGGGCCTGTATAGGGCCAGAATGTGGGGGTAAGGTAAAACGAGGCGCACAGGAAGGATGTTGTATTTAAGAAGAGGTCACCAGAGTGTCTTTCTCATTTGTCCTCCACAGACACATTCTCAGTTCCTTATCTGTGTTGCTGTGTTACGATGCTTATAATGTGTGTATCGATACGAGACAAAAAAACAACAACATAGTGGCAGAATGGTATTGCGCCCACACCTTGGAATATGCCAGAGAGAGAAAGCGCGCGTGCGAGAGAGAGAGAGAACGAGTGATGGTGGAACACAAAGAAGGGAGGGACGAAGGGAGGCAACGTACCAAAGCACGGGGAACACAAAAGCCTAAAATGATATCGCTAGTGGATATCAGGATGCTTGGGATGCCTGGGATGGCTGCTGTACACTTTGGGCTTTGTCTTTTCCGGGATGAATAGAATGAATAGAGGCCTCTGTGGCAGTGATGACAGCCAGGCAGGCAGCCTGGTCCGGGCTGGGATGGGCCAGGAGGACCATAGAAATATAATTATGTTTATGGATTCATTCAATATGGCTGCCCGTCTACCTTTCACCCACCAATTGACTTCAATAGGGATACCGGTTCTAGGGATTATATTTCTATGGTCGAGACGAGGTAGCAGCGCTCATAGGGGCAGGGAGGCTTACTTACAGCTAGGGGATGGTGGATGGTGGCTGCATAATGGACCCGCTGCCTGTCTACAAAAGACACTCTGTTCTCTGTTCTGTTATTGTGACATGCCAGGTACACACATCAGCCAAGACCGGAGGGGTATACTATGAAAGAAGCTAGGTCTACTCAGGGTTTTCTAAAGCTAGCCAGCTTCAGTTAGCGTCACATTCCAGCTCAGGCGCTTGCCCGCTAACTCTAGCAGGCTTGTAACTGCAGGGGCATGTTGTACATGGTTAATCGAACGCCGAACTCTTCATTGAGACAAAGCTGAAACATCCAATCCAGAGGCGAGTCAGTGACACATTTTAATTTGTGCACAAATTAACTTATTTAATTATCTTGCAATTCAGCAGGCAATGGTGTGAAATAGGCTTGTAGAAGTACCTCTATTTATTTTATTACTATTTACATTTTCAAATAAAGTTGTTAATTAGATGTCTGGTTCAACCTAGCTTTGGGTCTATGGTTCAACCTACAGTGCCTCAAAGTATTCACACCCCTTTACTTTAGCAGTGAATTTAAAACACATTTCCAATGCCTCGCAAAGAAGAGCACCTATTGGTAGATGGGCACATATTTTTTTAAAGCATATCCGTTTGAGCGTTGTAAAGTTATTAATTACATTTTGGATTGTGTATCAATACACCTAGTCACTATAAAGGTACTGGTTCCCTTCCTAACTCAGGGATTTCGCCATGAGCCCAATGGTGACTTTAAATGGCTGCGATTGGAGAGAACTGAGGATGGATCAACAACATTGCAGTTACTCCACAATACTAACCTAATAGACAGAGTGAAATGAAGGAAGCCTGTACAGCATACAAATATTCCCCAACATGCATTCTGTTTGTAACAAGGTACTAAAGTYAAACTGCAAAAAATGAACTTTATGTCATGAATACAAAGTGTTATGTTTGGGGCAAATCCAACACAGTACCACTCTTCATATTTTCAAGCATGGGGGTGGCTGCATCATGTTATGAGTATGCTTATCATCGGCAAGGACTAGGGACTTTTTTTTGGGGGGGGTAAATAAACAAAATAAAGCTAAGCACAGGCAAAATCAGTCTGGTTTTAAACAGACACTGGGAGACATTCACCTTTCAGCAGGATAATAACCTAAAACACAAGGCCAATTATACACTGGAGTTGCTTACCAAGACAACATTAAATATGAGTGGCGTAGTTACATTTCTGACTTCTTTTGGCTTGAAAATCTATGGCAAGACTTGAAAATGGCTGTCTAGCAATGATCAACAACCAACTTGACAAAGCTTGAAGAATTAAAAAAAAGATATATTGTACAATCCAGGTGTGAAAAGTTCTTCGACTTACCCAGAAAGACCCACAGCTGTAATCACTGTCAAAGGTTATTCTAACATGTATTGACTAAGAGGTGTGAATATTTATTTAAATGCAATATTGTTGTATTTAATTTTCATATTGTTCTGTATTTCTAGCCAACATTTAGCACAACATAGCTAGCTAGCTAAGGACACTACACTAACTCAGCAGCTGTTTCATGGAAACTAGCTAATCATTGTGATTTAATTAAAATGTAAATTCTAGCTACAGTGGTTAGCTAGATTGGAGGAAGTATTTAGTGTTGTGTGCATTGCGTCTGCACTTAGCTAGCTACCAGCCCATATGAAGTGTGACTGGCTCATCTGTGGCAGTACGGAGAAAATGCCCTTTTTTTWAATTGCATTTTTAAAGCTAAAATGTAGGTGTCGACTGTGATAAAGGCACTTGATTATGATCTGTCATTCCAGTGCACTGTTTGCTATCAATTCTATCTGATGGTGTTTACATGTTGAAGACAAATAATGTCCCGTTTGGAACACTGACAAGTAAAGAGCATGAAAAAAGACTGCACTAAGAGGCTCTTTGATCCAGCAGCACTTTCTCAGACGGTCAATGCACTTGGCCTAATCGTCTCCACTTTTAAATCACTCCTGGGCTCTTTCTTAATTCATATTTCCGCAATAACTGGCATGCTATCTCCTCACCTCCTTTTCGACCACTTTTGAAGAATACGTTTAAAGTTCCAAGAAATCAAGAAAAGATACATTGAGAAAGAGCTTTCCGTCTCTTCAGTGATCTATGCAGACAGCCGTCGTTTGTTCGCTGCCATCCAGGGCACCAAATGGAAGAAAACTGACAAACAGGGAGGGACTAAACTTGTTCAATAAGTTTTTATTTCCCATTGCTAAATGCTTTGCTAGGGTGTGCCCTAATGAATATAACCAAGGTTTCCTCGTTTCTAGTTAAAATGGACATAGATGTGGTTAGGGTTGCACATTTTGGGGAATATTCAGAGGTGGAAACTTTCTGTGGGAATTATATGCAAATTAATATTAATACCATTTAAATGTAGATGTTTTTTGCATTGGATATATTTAGCATATCATATGGAGACAGAAACATTAACCTTTTACCTTATGATAAGTAGACATAATTGCAAATTTATTAAATCCTTCCAATAAAAATAAAATAGAAATTAGAAATAGAAATTCCAATAGAAATAAAAAAATGTAGTTACATATTGAACTTTAATTAAATGAGATGACTCTTCATATGGGATGATTTCACTGAACAACAAAAGAAAGGGAATATTGAATGATCCCCAATGATCCATCGCATCTCCCAAAAACGTTTTCAACATGCATCTGTAAAAAAAAATAGTATAGAAACTAAAGCTTTGGTTGTCTTCCTCTCAGGCTTCCATGTCTTCTCCCTGTACCTCCTCAATGTCCAACTCTTGAACATCAGACTCTGAGGCCTCATCTTCACTGTCACTTTCCAACCTTGTTGAGGACGGCTCGTTGTCAGGCTCAAAAATACTAAAATTTGCCCAGATGGCCACCAATTTTTCAACCCTTGTATTGGTCAGTCTGTTGCGCGCTTTGTTGTGTGTGTTTCCAAACAAGGACCAGTTGCGCTCTGAGGCGGCTGATGTTGGTGGGATTTGGAGGATGATGGAGGCAACAGGGGAAAGAGCCTCAGATCCACAAAGTCCCTTCCACCAGGTGGCTGATGAGATATGTTGGCACGACTGCCATATTGCATCTCCATCCCAAAGCCCTTGCTTGGAAGTATACTTCGCCAGACTGCCAAGAACCTTGCCCTCATCCAGGCCAAGGTGGCGAGACACGGTAGTGATGACACCATAGGCCTTGTTGATCTCTGCACCAGACAAGATGCTCTTGCCAGCATACTTGGGGTCCAACATGTACGCTGCGGCGTATATGGGCTTTCAGGCAGAAGTCTTCATGCTTTTGGATGTATTTCAGAACTGTAGTTTCCTCTGCTTGGAGCAACAGGGAAGTGGGCAGGGCAGTAAGGATTTCTTCTCTTACATCTGTAAGCAGAGTCAGACAGGATGGCATTGTCTCCCTCAATCTGTGCAATGGCTACTGCTATAGGTTTCAGGAGTTTCAGGCTGCTAACTACTCTCTCCCAAAATACATCATCCAGGAAGATCCTCTTGACGGGGGTGTCCATATCGGCAGACTGTGATTTTTTTTTTTATTATTTTTTTTTTCACCTTTATTTAACAAGGTAAGCTAGTTGAGAACAAGTTCTCATTTACAACTGTGACCTGGCAGTTGTAAATGGCAGTTGATATGGTCATTTCTTGCAGAGACTCCTTCCCTTCCAGGAGACTGTCAAACATGATGACAACACCACCCGAACGGGTGTTGCTGGGCAGCTTCAATGTGGTACTCTTATTCTTCTCACTTTGCTTGATGAGGTAGATTGCTGCTATAACTTGATGACCCTTCACATACCTAACCATTTCCTTGGCTCTCTAGTAGTGTATCCATTGTTTTTAGTGCCATGATGCCCTTGAGGAGCAGATTCAATGCATGAGCAGTACAGCCAATGGGTGTGATGTGAGGGTAGGACTCCTCAACTTTAGACCAAGCAACCTTCATGTTCACAGCATTGTCTGTCACCAGTGCAAATACCTTCTGTGGTCCAAGGTCATTGATGACTGCCTTCAGCTCATCTGCAATGTAGAGACCGGTGTGTCTGTTGTCCCTTGTGTCTGTGCTCTTGTAGAATACTGTTTGAGGGATGGAGATGATGTAGTTAATYATTCCTTGCCCACGAACTTTCGACCACCCATTAGAGATGATTACAATACAGTCTGCTTTCTCTATGATTTGCTTGACCTTCACTTGAACTCTGTTGAACTCTGCAACTAGCAAATGAGTAGATAAAGCATGTCTGGTTGGAGGGGTGTATGCTGGGCGAAGAACATTCAGAAATATTTTCCAATACACATTGCCTGTGAGCATCAGAGGTGAACCAGTTGCATACACAGCTCGAGCAAGGCATTCWTCAGCATTTCTCTGACTACATTCCTCCATTGAGTCAAAAAAACATGAGCTGTTGCTATTGATAAGGTGTCTGATTCATAATGTTCACCTCAAATAGATATAGAGGGACTTTTGTCAGAGGTTGCTTGTTGTGAGTGCTGTGGGAACTTTATGCACTTGGCCAGATGATTCTGCATCTTTGTTGCATTCTTCACATATGATTTGGCACAGTATTTGCAAATGTACACAGCTTTTATTAACTGCGGTGAAATGTCTCCACACATCAGATAGTGCCGTGGCATTTTCCTGTAAAGATTAGAAATAAACAAGTAAAAAAAGTCCAAATATAATTCCATGTACAGGTAAATAGTTAAGCAGTTAAATTAAACAACTCCTTTGTAAGATAAATGTTTTAAAATGAAACATGTATGGAAACAGGTGAATTAACACTCCTCAGTTAGCAGGCTCAAGCAAGCTAAAACTCACATGGTAGCAAAAACTAACTAGCATAAATTGTTAACAAGTTAGAAATGATTTAAACACACTTTGCTGTAGGTTACTATTTACTAGTTAATCATGTATATCATATAAACTATATTCACCCCACCCAGTATTGTAATCAAAACTTACCAGAACGCATGTAGTCCTTGGCTCAGACAGTGTAGTAGTGTGGGCTCAATAGCATCTCATTAGTGTGCAAGATCTTGAGAATCAGCTGTACATGTGATGGAAGAGTGCACTGCACATGTGATGGAAGAGTGCACTGCACATGTAATGGAAGAATGCACTGTGCATGCAGAGGGTTGCAATTCCATTGAATTGGGGATAGTTTAACCAAAATATGCTACAAGACCTAGAATTGCCTTATGTGTATCCCACAAAAAAAGGTTTACTGTTATAAGCTAACTTTGTTGATGGATTAAAGCAAAATTCCCCAAATTCCTGGGCTTAACTTCCCATGGAAAAATTCTGGAAATTACCTGGAAAGTTTCCAACCCTTTGCAACCCTAGCTGTGGTCCTTCATTGGCATTCATGATGTTCACAGTTTAGTATTAATCTTCAAGGTGTCCTCAGAGGGTCGTATGGAAGTCTGACATCTTTGGGATCTAGTGGTTTCTCTCTGGCATCCACCTGACCTCTAACCTCTGACCCCAACAATGTTCTGCTGCCTCGCTGCACGTAAGAGAAGAGACACACCGCAAAGACGACCTGCTAAAAGAAGCTGGTGGCYTGTCCGTCCAATCGCCTCTGACCAGAACATCTGCCATCATTTTCTTAATTTACCGACGATTATGTTGAATCGACTCCCAGCAGGTGTTCGCCAACACACCGCTGCCACTCTCTCTGTTTTTAACCGTTCATCGGTCTGGGTGTTGTGAAATGACAATGGTTCAGATAAGTGCCAATAATAGCTTCTCACTGCACTGCAAAATCTATTCCTCCATTTGACAAATGGCTGTCTTTTTGTATTGACTTTTGTATCGACATTGAACAGTTCAGTTCAATCACAGAGAAGTGGAGTAGAGTTGCTCTGAGAGAGACTGAGTTGATGGATGATGATAACGTTAGACACTCGAGGGATAGAATGGCTTGAATATAGGAGAAATCCTCAACCGTATATTTATTGACATATGGGTTGCCAAATCTACACGTTGCTGCATAGTCCTCGCTCTGGATGCATTAGGATCTCATCCTGCATAAATTCACTAAGCATATTACTGCCCTCTGCTCCGTCCTCTGTTTTTTTTTAATCTCCTGATGCAGGCTGTGTCTGTTAGGGGCAGGACAGCCATAGCTATTTAAAAAAAACGCTTTGGGGGAAAAATGTGACCGACGTGGAGCAGCAGCAGTGAGTCACAGTCCTTTCTTTCTGTCTGAAGCTGGGCCAAATGCCCCAAAGGTCACAGTCAGCTAAGTGATTTCTTGTTTCTAATAAATAAAACAAATCAAATAACGTGGATCTCTGGAGGTTTACAACACTGGAGTCATGAACTCTCAGAGCAGATAAACCAACTCGCCTCCAACTCTCTAAATATCCCCCTTCTACAAAAAGGCATGGGGAAGGGTTACGTCCCAAATCGCACCCTATTCTCCCATAGGGCCCTGGTCAAAGGTAGTGCACTACATAGGGAATATGGTGACATTTGGGACAACCAAGGAGTTTCTCCATGACTCTAGAATTGCTCCTAACTCTGGCTGTACAGTGAGGCCAGATAGAGAGCGAGAAGGGGGGAAGGAACAATACTGCGTTTGTGCACTGCTCTCCGCTCGACCTGCTGCTAAACAAATATTGGGAGGAATTCTGGTTGGTGAGTGGCCTTGCCCCTCGGCCCGGGCTGGGGCCGGCCCATCCCACAGCTACTTCAGAAACAAATTTCCCCTGGCCTAGCCCGTCAAAAGAACACATCACCTTTTTATAGGGGGACTATATGGTCATGGAATTTCCACCCTAATTCAAGTTTACTTTTCTCTTTCCTTGCTGCCCTCATGTAGACTGTTTACTGTCTTCCTGTATGGCAGTAAGTAGGGAAACATTCTGTTGGTCAGTTGCAAACGTATGTATGTTTTACTTTCTGCTGGGAGCTGTGTGTGCCCAGACTTGGCAGTCCAGCTGGTCCCACTATATCTGCATGTTTGTCCCTGATGTTTGGYGATATTTTGAACAGAGAAGATGATAATGTTTTTAAACCCTACCTCAAGATTCATTTATCCTAGCCTGAACAACACAAGATCTGTTTACAAGGATTTGGTATTTTTCATTCCCCCCCCCCGAGTCTTTTTAAAATCTCAATCTCCTCAAGTTAGTTGGTTTCTAAAATCTTGTGAAATCCTGAAAATCAAAACCACTTAAGAAGAGGAGAATCTACAACCGTAAACCGTATATCTCTCTAGTCTCCATACTATAACCATATCCCTCTCTAATGTTCACACAGTGGAATGTCAGAATGTATGAGTTATGTCCTCAGGCATGGTGGGTATGAGGTGACATTGCTGAGATGAGGGGGATAGGGTAGCGCCGCCATACAGATCCACACCCAGTGAGAGCCCGGGAGGGGACGACGACGACGACGACTGTGTAACAGATACTACCCCGAGAGAGGGAGATAAACAGGCCGCAGTGTGGATCCTCCCTCCAGCAGGAATAGTCTTTCACAGAACACACACTTCATTGGAGGGGGGGCTGAAATAATGCCTGTCCGTCTGTATTGAAAGCTGACAGGGAGGAGATTATAACATATCCGTCTCTTTCTTCTTGACTACAGATGTGTTTTCCTGCTTCTAGTCTTCAGGATGGGGGCTTTCTCTCCTTTTTTTTTTTTTTTTTTTTTTTTAGTTTTTAGTGTAGTGGTTGTGTGTGTAGTAGGGTACAGAGTATCTTTCTTTCTTTCTCTCTCCGTCTTGACTGAGGTGACTCTACTGCTCAGTGACACCTGCCTCATTGTGAGTAGTATCCGCGTTCCCTCTAAACCCTTACACCTCACCGTTTACCCACATGCTCTCTCTCTTTCCCTCTACCCCTCTACCCCTTCTTCTTCCCCCTCTCTTCTTGCTTCATTCCTCTCTCTCTCTATCCCTGCTCTGCTGCTTGGTGTTTTGTGCTGGTGGCTGGCTTGTGTTGGTGCAAAAAGCTCTCCCTCTCTCTTCATCTCTCTCTCTCTCCTCTCTGTCGAGTGTAGCTGTTTGATCACAGTAGGGGAGACGGAGTGGTAGCTTTGAGTCTCCCAGGGTCTTTTGATAGTGCCTGTTTGGTGACCATTAGTTTGTCCGGCACCCGCCAGAGTTATTTTTCTCTCAGTAGGTTTAGCCTGTTGTCGATTTGTGGGTCTGTTTATCACGTTGGGCGACAGATTAACTGCCCTGTTGGTCCATTTCTTGTTTCACGCCCTTTTGATTCTCTTCTATTTCAAAATGGTTTGTGTTGAGCTTGGCTGCAAATGTCAACATTAGCAACAAAAAAAACATATCTGCATCCATCCTCTATGGTGAAGGTAGCTGAGATGGGAAAAGTTGTTTGTATTTACCTGGTGTTGAGACAGATGTTGCTAGTTGTCACTAGCCTGGTCCTAGATCTGTTTGTGCTTTTGCCTAGTCAATTGTCATTGTCATGCCATGTTTAGCATGATAATTCCATAAGGAGTTGGCAAGAGAGCAGGAACAGYCTATATTATCACCCCTTATTTAGAAATTGTGTCTTTCTGTGATTTAGGCTAATAATCCTCAGAGCATATTTTCAGTTTTAGTAAATCCTCACATTCACGTAGTCAGCTGTTTATTTTGCTGTCCAAAGGGAAGCTGCTCTTACTAAGTGATCGATGATTTTCAGAAGGGTCAGGAGGCCTCAGGAATCTCCCTTTTATTTGTAAATGCCTGACCACAACCAACCACCCACAACCCTTCTGAATGTCAGTTTAGGTCATTCTCTCCCCTCACAAAGGCCCAGGCCTCTGAGTCCATCAAGCAGAGAAAATCTGATGTAATAGGTTTAAGAAAATCTCGAAGGGGAGTCAAACCTACCCCCCCTCCTGCCGTCCAAAATCGCCCCCACCCTCTTTTCCTTCAGAAAACCCCTGAGAAGCTCGTCATCACCCAAATATGGCCGTTCTGAACACCCAACACCATGACCAGCAGGGTCATAGAGCGCTCTAGCTGGACATTCACTGAAGAAAACGTTAGTTATAACCTTAGATGAAAAAATTAGGCCCAAAAAATACGATTTTTGTTTGTTTTTGTTTTTCAGTGGTTTGAGCTTTGGTTGGGGGGGATAGGCCAAGGACGGAGATGGAGGGAAGGGGGAAGGAGGGAAGAGGAGAGGGAGGGGTAAAGAGAAGAAAGAAATCCCAGCCTTGGCACACACACATGGGTTCTCTGTGTGGCACGGCAAGCGCTAAGTACAAAAGAAACCTGCAACGCCTCCAGATTCCTCCTAGTCAAGTATCAAAGACATGAGTCCCATCCCAAATGGCACCCTATACCCTAATGTAGTCCCTATGGGGGCTGGTCAAAAGTAGTGCACTATATAGGGAATAGGGTGCTGTTTGAGACTGTGGCTTGCTTTGCTTCAGAACAAGAGACGAGTGGGTAAGATAGGTTCACTGGCTCCCTCCCTGGCTCCCTCCCTCGCCCCAAACTCACACACACACACACACTGAACCCAGCACAGCCGCGTCTGGGTGCTGCCAGTTAATCTCTGATAGGATTTTTCTCTTTCTTTTCCCTGCCTCCCTCCATCTTTCTTTTTCTTTTTGGGGGGATATCGGTATTACTGTGTAGTGGTGAATGGAGCGACTTGCCTAACCTGATCATTGGGGAGAATAAGAGAGCGATGGAGGGAGAGGCTCACTGGCTGTGTCCCAATTACCTATTTGGTGCACTACTTTTGATCAGGGGCCATATAGAGAATAGGGTGCCATTTGAAAGCAGATAGATCTATGGTCTAGGTCTCAGCGGTAAACCCCTACCACATTGGCAGATCAGATGATTCCTTGTTTAGTTTCACCGTTCATATCTGAGATTTGTCCTCTCTATAACTCTTCAGATCTTATGAAAATAAACAACCATTTCTGTGGCTTAGGTAATGGTTCCATGGTTTGTTTCAAAGATCCTTTAACGCTTGAATCGTAGGATTGGCAATACAAAAGGACTCGGTTCTATGTCTCTGACGTTTGGTAGTATTTTGGGAAACACAAAATTGGTTGAAAGGCTTATCGATATTCCAATGCTGAAAATGGTGCAGCTTTATTGCAAGTCCTGCCTCTGCCTCACCCATAGAACAAGCTCTGTGACATAGTACACACACCCATAGGTGGGGGCAAGGAGTATCCAAGGCAGTGATATGTTGTTATTAATTCAGAATAAGTTGTCTTCTGGTTGCAATCTGGAAGAGGAGACATGCCAAGCCATGGCCGAGAGTTTTTATAATGCAGTCTCCCAACACGCACACACACAAATTGGCCCCCTCTCACCCCCTCCAGCCATGGCAGAGAGACAGAAGTCTCTGGTTTGAAGTGTTTCCAAATAGCTTCCGGTGCTCCTGTGCGTGTCGTCCAAGGTCTTTCCCTCAAGGAATATAACTAGAGACCTGAAAGGGCCTGTACTAGTCCTCTCCTGGCACTGGCTCTCTGGCTCCGGACAGACCTGCTTCCCATTCCCCCTCTGTCTCTCTCTTTCCGTCTCTCCGTTATTCCCAGGAAATAGCCTGGGTTTTGTTTATTCACATTCTCATTTCCTCTGGAATATCATTAGATGGAGTCGGAGTGCCTCCCGTCCTAATGTTCCTTCTTGGATGGTGGAGCAGGGCTTTCCTCCCGATCCGACCACCTCCTAGCCGCTTCCTTTCCAGGTCGTCTTGAAAGGCGATAGCACTGCCGCCACCGCGCCATGGCCCGCCACCATTCACGAAATCGAGAGAGAGAGCGTGGAAGGAAGGAGACAAAAAAATTAGAAAGAGGGTGGAAACTGAGCCAGGAAGGTGTCTGTAGTTTCAACGGGAAGAGAGATATGATCTATTTCACTTGCTTTGGCAATGTAAACATATATTTAATTGAAATTGAATTGAGAGAGAGAAAGAGGGAGAGCGAGGGGGAGTGAGAGAAGTCTGTATATCTGAAAGTATCATAGGGGTTAATTGCTGGTAACATTATGAGTTTCAAATGTGGTCTGTCTGTCTGTCCGTACCCCCCTACCTCTCCCTCCCTCCCTCCAGACCCCACTTCTCTCCCACGAGGGTCAGCGTGACCTCGACCGTATGACCCGGAAGTGATGTAGGCAAGAACTTCCTTGCGGTGTACCATGAGCACCAGTTAGTGCTTCCTAAAGAAAACAAGAACAAGACCAACGAAATCTGAACCCAGCGCTAACACCGCTTGCCTCCCCTCTCTCCCCTTTCCCCTCTTACCCCTGCATCACCTCTCTCTCTCGCCTCCATCCATCCCACCTCTGCCTCTCTCTCCTGCCTTCACCATCTGCCTATCGCCTGCTCCCGCGCCCCACTGCCAAGGGGACAGGACAGGGGTAGCCCTCGCCCCTGTCTCCCGCCTGCTCCACTCTCAGGGGTAGCTCTCGGCCCTGCTCAAACACAGGCCAAAGGAAGTGCACAACATTTAGTGAAACATTTATGCTTGACTGGTGCATGGCCTGCATATGAATGTGTGTGCTCACCACCAGGTGCTCACCACTACCTTGTTTTATGGCTTGAGTAACACAGTCTAAAATGTGATGAGTACTGGCACCTACAGTGCCTTCAGAAAGTATTCATGCCCCTTGACTTATTCTACATTTAGTTGTGTTATAGCCTGAATTACAAATGGGTTAAATATAATTTTTCTCCATCTATACACAATACCCCTTAATGACAAAGTCAAAACATGTTAGACATTTTTGCAAATGTATTCAAAATGAAATACATAAATCTCATTTACATAAGTATTCACACCCCTAAGTCAATACATTGTAGAAGCACCTTTGGCGTCTATTACAGCTTTGAGTTGTCTTGGGTATGTCTGTATCGACTTTGCACATCTGAATTTGTGGATTTTCGCCCATTCTTCCTTTCAGATTTTCTCAAGCTCTGTTAAGTTAGATGGGGAGAGGCGGTGAACAGCAATCTGCAAGTCTTTCCACAGATTTTCAACAAAGGGATTCAAGTCTGGGCTTTGGCTGGGCCACTCAAGGACTTTCACATTCTTGTTCTGAAGCCATTCCAGTCTTGCTTTGCCTGTATGCTTGGGGTCATTGTCCTGTTGGAACGTAAATCTTCGCCCCAGTCTGTCGTTTGCACTCTGAAGCAGGTTCTCATCAATTTGCCTGTATTTAGCTTCAAGCTGTAGGGGTATGAATACTTTCTGAAGGCACTGTAAATATAAAGAGTACAGGTAGGTACCTAGAATGAGTACTTCTGCCTATTCCAGTCGACTTCAAGCACAAATCAGAGTTCAGCACATAGCCTCTGTCAAACACTCAGTAGTRGGTACTAGTGATGCACCGATATGACATTTTTGTCCGATACCGATATCCAATATTTTCCTTGCCAAAAAACCCTATACCGATAACCGATATTTACAATTTTAGCTGCCTTTTAAACATTCTAGTACATTTAAATAGTTAGACCACTGCGTCCATGTGTGTGTGTTAAGGCCGTCACTACAGTCCCTGGTTCGAATCCAGGCTGTATCACATCCGGCCAGGATTGGGAGTCCCACAAGGCGGTGCACAATTTGCCCAGCGTCGTCCGGGTTTGGCCGGGGTAGGCCGTCATTGTAAATAAGAATTTGTTCTTAACTGACTTGCCTAGTTAAATAAAGGTTACACACACAGCACACTGACCGAAAAGTTATTTTGTTGGCATTTACGTATGTGCCCATTACCAGAAAAACATAATCAAAACATATTTCTTTCACTTACTTGCTGTGCTGTTTCATTGCTGATTTGTTCAGTTGTTTCATTCTCAACCAGGATTTCTATGGAAAGCCGTTTGGGTCTTTGCTATGGAACAACGTTTGAATCTTTGCGTGTCAAAAATTATATAATATATAACTATTTGACTTGTCAAAAAACACAATTTGACGTGTCAATTAAGCTTGTTGACCAATCAGAACCTGAATATGACTGCAAGTCACATAATAATTTAACGCGTTCATACATTTTTTACGTAGTTATTACACATTGATTACACTATCACTCGTATTTCATATGTCACAACGATTCATCGATACGTATGCTATGATGCTAGTAATGTTGTCTCATGCACCTACAGTGCTGGTCATGAAAAAAGCTAGCTAGCTCATGGATGCAAACTATTGTAATGAAACAGCAGGGGGCAGGTCTCGAACCCTCGACCTTCTAGCCCTAAGTCCAGCGCGCTATCGACTGTGCCGCAAAAGCATGCTCATGCGGCAGAGTCGATTTCCGCGCTTATAAACCCAGGGTTGTTACACTACTCCCTCCTTTCAAAGAGCGCGTCCTCGCGCCAGCTTGCGACTCTACGTCTTACAGGAACGCGCTCACCGGCCAAGCACACGCACTGTCGTGGATGCAAGGTCCGATCACCTCTGACACCAATGTAATGAAACAGCAGGGGGCAGAACCCTCGACCTTCTAGCCCGAAGTCCAGCGCGCTATCGACTGTGCCGCAAAAGCATGCTCATGCGGCAGAGTCGATTTCCTCGCTTATAAACCCAGGGTCGTTACACTATGTTCTTCCCCAAAAACATATCAAAACTACATAATCTGTTTCTGTAGCTATAGTTAGCTTGCTAATTATATAGCTAGGTGACATCATCTAAAATAACCCTAATTTATAAGACAGTTCTTTTGATTAATGCTGGTCTGACCCATCTATGTGAAGCTAGCCACATTAAGGATTAGCCACAACAGTGGACTTTGCGGTTAGCCTTCAAAATAAAAGTATGGCATAATTATACTATTTGTATTAATTTGCATCACCGTCAATGACATACTTTTATTTTGAAAGCAAACCGCAAATTCCACTATTGTGCCTAATCCTTATTGTGGATAGCTTCACAACACATAACCCGGTTCTGTTGAGCCTCACTAGCCAGATGAAGCTAGCTGGCTGCTTATAACGTTAGCTTTGGGCAGCAGGGTTAAGTAGCTGACTAGCTATTTATTTTCATCAACTGAAGTTCAATTTTAATAGGCGAACACCAAGTGGCAACCAAGCTAATACTTACTCACAAGGATTCTTAAATCATTGCTAAGAATAATGAAAATGACTGCAGTTTCTACTGGTCATTGTTTTCAGGCTGGTTGTATTGGTGCTAGCTAGGTACCAAGCTAAAGCTAGCTACCCCAGAAGTTGCGGGCGAACAAATGAGGCTTTGTAGACTTATTTGTACAYCTTTGACAGTGCTACTGTATATTTTTTGACACGCAAAGACCCAAACGGCCGTCCATAGTATGCATGTCATGAAGCTAATAGCAGTGACGCTATTACTGTGTAACTCCGGTAGGGCAACATCTGAAAAATAGCGCACTTGGTAGTGTGTACCGGTGCTCGACCAGTCGACGAAAGCCAACATCACCCACGACAGAGAATGGTTGATTGTCAAGGGCAATGAATTCCAATATCTTGGCTTTAATGGATTTCGCCTTTGAGTTGTCTCACTGAAATGTTTTTACTCTTTCAAATGACTGCTCGACTTGTTGACTGCTCGATCCACACAGCAGACATTGTGGGCTAGGTTAGAAATGCTGTGTTGCAACATTTTACGTGGTGTCATTACGTCATGTACCTACATTATATAGGTATGCATGTCAGCTTTGACATCGGTTTTGCACATCAGCGTTAAACTAGCATTTTTAGCTAATATCCACCGATATATTGTGCATCCCTAATCGGTACATATGGCTGTGTTTGTGCAGTTGTTGAGAAGGTCGTGGTCTGTGCTGCTCTGTGCTGTCTGGGATGGTGCAGAGAAGCGATGTAAGAAAAGGGGGGATGAGGGGAAGGGAGGGTATGGAGCTGATGGTGTGACCTTTAACATAGCCCTGGCTGGCTGCCTGCCTCCTCTGAGGAGTGTCTAGATTAGAGTAGTCCTCTACCTCCAGCTGCTATACAGTACTCTTAACAGCCTGTGGAGACCATGACACGCACACAGAGTAGTACACACACACACAAAGGGAAGGCCAACAAGTCTGGTTTGATTGAGGATTCAAAAGAAGCCACTTTGTGATTTATTTATTTAGCAGAGGACACTTTGATGTCAGAGAGGAGTTTGCATAATCAGCAGGTGGCTTTGGTCATCTAGAACGCCCTGGTCAAAAGTAGTGCACTATAAAGAGAATGGGTTGCCATTTTGGACGCAGACCTAAAGCTGTGTGTGTGTGTCTGGGGACTGCCCTGTAACTGTCTCTGAAGGTCCTATCTAANGTGTGTGTGTGTGTGTGTGTGTGTGTGTGTGTGTGTGTGTGTGTGTGTGTGTGTGTGTGTGTGTGTGTGTGTGTGTGTGTGATCTCAGTCTTCATGTAGGGGATCTGTGGCATTTGATGAAGGACAGACAAAGCACTTGGCTAACGTTTGATCTCTACATGGTGCAATGCTTTCTCTCTCTCTCACACATCCCCATTCGAATATTGAAATATCAAAGAAGATTGACTGCACTTGAATGGAATAAAAGTTACCTATTGAAGCTGGTGGATTTATTCTGATAGCGACAATTACTAGCATGAATTATTCCTGATAATGTATTTTCGAAGGCTGTCATGTTCGCCTTCAGAATGATCCACAGCCAGGAGAAGAGGAGGGAGATGAAGGGATTAGAGTTCTCATTGTGATTTCTTATTTGTTGGGTGTTGTTTACACCGTTCAGAAAACAAACTTTGTCATCTAATACCTATTTGGCAGTGGCACACGCACACACCACGTCCCCCTGTGTAGCTCAGTTGGTATAGCATGGTGCTTGCAACGCTAGGGTTGTGGGTTCGATTCCCACGGGGGACTAGTAGGGGAAAAATGTATGCACTCACTACTTACTGTAAGTCGCTCCGGATAAGAGCARCTGTTAAATTACTAGAATGTAAATGTCAAAATGACCCACCTTCTCCTTAGGATTATTTTGAAGTACTATAGTAGCCTATATAAGTACAAGTCAGTCTGTCATGCCTTTAAATACAACCAAGCTTTTTATTTTGAAAATAAAATAACAAATTAAATGTTCTGGCTAATTAGGCTATGGCCTAAGTATTAAGACAACAGAGCAGAACAACATGTCAATAAAATAACACATGGCGCCTTGYATAATTAAATAATAAATAATGTTCTGGATATTATTAGCTATAGGCTAACCTATGGCTTAAATATTAAGACAGAAGAACACATATTTTGGGAGAGTGGTTTAGTCTCTCTGACCATAGACAGACAAGATTCAGAGTGGGGTATTTGTCCCCCTCCAGTTCCTCCTGTGAGTCATAAAACGGCTTGAGGAACTCCAGGAGGAACTGCAAGTAATCGGGCGATTTTGATTTTCTGTACTCTCACACTTTCTCCACGGGCCTCCAACTTTTCGTGCACTTAGTTGTACACGTTCTGGACAGACTTCAGGGTCAGGTACACTGTGCTAAATCTTGTGTCTCCCATCCGAAGCAGGGTCATAGGGATGGGCAGCCAGTCCAGACTGCTAGACATACTTGATAGAGGGAATGATAAACGCATCCTAAACTTCATGGAAAAATAAGCTTACCCACATGGAAATGCCCACATTGAAGGCTACATAACATTATATTAATTATTTTCCTATCATGTATTGTTGGTATGGCATGGTTGGGCATATATAAAGCACAAATGAATGATCGTATAGCCTACCTGACCAGTGACTTTGCTGCGGTGAGGGTTTCAGCGATGTCAAGCACATCGATGGCCAGTACTGCTCTGTCGAGGTCATGACATGGCGCCATGTTTAGAACGTGGTCCTGAGAGTCCGGCCTCTGATATGGCCCGAAGGGCGAGAAGGATGTTGGAGCCCTGGTCAGTCACCTGAACAATGCTGCTCAGTGACGTAGCGTCGAGGTCAAACTTTGTCACGAGCAGCTTCACCAACTCCCTCTATTCTCCCCAGTTTTGAGTCTTTAGCTGGAAACACAGCCGTGGTCATGTTTCTTCCAATTAACTGGAACTCCTTTTAGTTAGGAAATGACATGTTATTGTCAGACATGTCTGTCGTCATCCCCACTGTGCCCTCTTTCAGGATATCATTTACCTTATCTGTAAATCCTTCTTTTGTCTTCTGCCATACCCTTGCACCTGGCAGAGACGGTGTTGTTGCTGGGTAGAACAGAGCTGGCAGACACCCTCCCATAAGTGGTTCCCACGTATATTAGCTCCTGGACAAGCTCCTGAAAGCCTGGGCCTTCGACGATATTGAATGGCCTGACGTTTTTGCAACAAAAAACGGACACATTTGTCAGTCACTGCCTGTTTTGTTTTCTTTGAGACGGTTACCGTTTTGTTGATGAAAGCTGTCATAGAAGCTTGGCCTGAGGAGGAGGCTGTTGCGCCACGGCGTTGTGCAAAATGGCACTGCAGGGAAGAAGTACCGGTCATCTTGCTGTCACAACGTAGAAAGGCCTCGCATTCTCTGCACTTGACATGGCCAGTTGATTCTCCCGTTGCTTCAACAACCAAGTCAAATGACTTCCACACATCTGACTTTCCCTTTCCCTCCTGAGCCGCCAGTATACATTCCCGGCAAGTTTCTTTTTAATAACCTTGGCATCCATTTCGCTGTAATGTGTTATAACGGTATAACAGATGTTGTAACCAATGTATTGATGTGATATACACTATGTACAAAACATTAGGAACACCTTCCTAATATTGCGTTGCATCCCTTTTGCCCACAGAACAGCCTAAATACGTTGGGGCATGGACTCTACAAAAGCATTCCACAGGGATGCTGGTCCATGTTGACTCCAATGCTTCCCACAGTTGTCAAATTGGCTAGAAATCCTTTGGGTGGTGGACCATTCTTGATACACACAAGAAACTGTTGAATGTGAAAAACCCAGCAGCGTTGCAGTTCTTGACACAAACCAGTGCTCTTGACACCTACTACCATACCCTGTTCAAAGGCACTTAAATATTTTGTCTTGCCCATTCACCCTCTGAATGGCACACACACACAATCCATGTCTCAATTGTCTCAAGGCATTAAAATACTTCTTTAACCTGTCTCCTCCCCTTCATCTACACTGATTGYAGTGGATTTAACAAGTGCCATCAATAAGGGATCATAGCTTTCACCTGGATTCACCTGGTCAGTCTGTCATGGAAAGAGCAGATGTTCCTATTGTTTTGCACTCTCAGTGTATGATTGGCTATCCTACGTTCAGACCCTACCCTATTGGCCAGTCACATGTGCATGCATGTGTCACATGAAAAGAGCATGGCAGGGAAGGCACATTTATCAAATAGGGAATGTTTTTGCTCTCTCAAGAAATTAGGGATTTCTTTCAACTTTTCAGTTAGAAAATTAGCAAGTAAAAAAACTAGGTAAGTGTAATAAGATAGCAGCTTTAGCAACCCGGACAGCGCAATAAACACAGCAGCCTGTCCCTGCTCCTGCAGCTGACGGAGGAGGAGAGGGAGGTTGGCACACGCTGTAATTATTATAATTTTTTACATGGCGGCCTGAGTCAATTCTTGAAAACAAAGTTCCGTCCTGAACCTGTCGGGTCCCGTCGGGTTCGGGCTGAAATTGAGAGCTCTAGAAGGGATAGGTTTGAAGTAAAAGTGATGGATGTCATTCACTTAATCTCTGCTCCTATAAAGACCAGCTCATGTACCAATCCTCCGTTCTACCCACTGCCTCAAACCAGTTTAGCTCTGTCTCCTTTCTCTCTCTCTATCTCTCGCCCAACTCCAATATTGTGGTAGCCATGTTGTCCACTCCAGTGCGTGTAAAGAGGGAGAGAATCGGGGAGAGAGTGAATGACCAAGGGAGAGAGAGAGAGTCAGTGAGGGAGGAGGGAGGCCTGCCTGGTCGTGGGCCTGCTCTGTGCTTTCTGCTCTAATCACATTCCAGCAGGCTCTGGCCTGGACTGTCTGTCGGTCAACCAGCAGCAATAGCTCTCCGTGCTCAGCTTGCTCTGCATTCCACAACTTTGGGGGCTTTCCAAGAGGAGGGCGAGCAGAACGCCACAGATTCCTCCCTCTCCCTCCCCCTCCTTCCCTCCTCCGCCCGGCGGCGCCATCAAAGGGCCCTAGCCACTTCAAAGGCCACGCTGAGGCTAGGTGTTGATCACTGCAATCCGCCACTGGTCCACTTTTAGCCCCCCTCCGGACTTTGAGCCACAGCCCTCTAGATAGATATTTAGATCAGCCCAGGGTCCGGGTGGGTTCCATAGCCAGGCTGTGGCATTAATCAGGACCCATTAACTTGTGACATTCACTCTGGTTTTAGGCCCAGGAATCATGATTTGAGGGACTGGTGAGAGCTAGGTGATGTTTTACTATGGAGGGAGATCCAACTGTTATCAGAGCTGCAGCATTAGTTGTATGGGAGAAATTAGTGTACTGTAAAACGATTACGAAAAGTAATGTTAGGCTTCAGAAGGGGGGGGGGTGTACCCTCAATGTATTGGCTTTATTCTGGAAATGTGCTTCTTGTTAGATCATTCATGTAACAACGTTAATGATGTGTTCTTTTAACACAGCTAACTCTGCTGAGAGGTCGGTCTCTTTCAAAGTTCCAGTTTGTGTCGTTTCGAGACAATAACTAGAAATAAGTTATTAGGTTGTGTGTGTGTGTGTGTGTGTGTGCACTGTATCACTTATTAACATCCGCCACGGTCGTCTCTGTCAGTGATATGGTATGTCAGCTATGTTAATGAAGTCTCTGTGACACCTTGAAGTCAGTGAATAATTGATGCGTATCGAGAATCGTGCTCAACTCACCCACTTTTACTGCCAATGCAGTTAGCACAATATGCTTATTACTCTCACTATGCATGTAGATATTCTCTGCTGCTCTTTACGGGCGGAGTGTGTGTGTGCATGTTGCAACTCCCCAAAATGATGGCATCCGACCAACTTTGACCTATGAACTTTGTCGGCCTTTGTTCCGCCTTGAAGACTGAAAGTGACACCACCGAGGGAGTTGAGTCCACACACACACACACACACACACACACACACACACACACACACACACACACACACACACACACACACACACACACACACACACACACACACACACCACACACACAGCACCATCTCAGGCTCTGCTCTAAGCTAATAGAGTCACCAATGCGGCCTGTCTCTCTGTGTTAAAGCTGTCAGCTCCAGAGTCCTGCGCTACATATCAGAATATTGACATGGTATTAGGTTTCTCCCAGTGTCCCCCCATACACACTGAAACCACCACACTTGTTTGCTTTCCCCGTTGCTATGAAGATGGTTGTGAGGGCGGAGGTGATGTTTAGGGGGGTTAAGGAGAGGACAAGGGCAGGGGGTGTGAGTGTTGGGATGGCAAAGCTCTCAGCATGTAACATAGTGGGTCGGCTTATTTTGTGGGCTCGCCAGCTGGAGGGTAATGCCATTTAAACAGACAGGCATACTGTGAGTGAGGGGAGTTTGTGAAGCCGAGACTGGTTCTGCCTGCTGCCTTTGGGCCTCTAAGAGAAAACCCTAGTTGTATTTAGAGATGAAACGGTATGAAAATGTCATATCACGATTATAGTGACCAAAATAATCACGGTTATCAGTATTATCAGTATTATCGCGGTATTGTTAAATGTGCTGGAAATGTTCAAAAAGTACTGATACACACACTTAAATCATTTCACCAAGTTTTATATTGAAAACTAACAAATAAAATGAGCAGCACTATGCACTTTTTGTGCGCATAAACATTCAAATAATAACATTAACATTAAAGATGGCACCATGTGGCCATGAGGTAAAAGTTTCCCTAGTGCAGGTTTTAATGAACACAACCTTAAGCAAATCAAATGTGCATGTAAAAGCAACACAGGTAAAAAAAAAATGTGCACGTAAGAACAATACAACCATAGGTAAACAAATCCAATGTGCAGGTGTGACATTAAAAGAACAACACAAATTGCAATGAGCCCAGCAATTGACATAAATACAGGAGTTTTTATAGGAGTCTATCGTGTTTCTCTTGTTTGAACACTTTTTACAACCAAGTCGACGACTACCGGATTTTAAATGAACAAAAGATGTTGGTTGGGTGACTAAAACTACATAACGTGTTATCGTGTGCAATGGGAGAATAGAGTCTGCAGACATACGACGCATACAGCAGCAGAACGACGTGTAGTGTTTTTACAAAAGTAGGTAACACTGAAAGCTTCAGTTTACATTATTGACAAGCTATTAGCAAGTTAGACAGACAAACCATGACATTTACCCCCATTCCAAAGTCCCCCACGTCATGCATTGAGCCAAAAGTTACCTTACCTTGCACTCGCTATAAAGTACTGTCACGAAGATGACTCAAGAGATTTGAAGTGTTGCCCCCTTTTGCAAAGTGTTTTTGTTTTGCATGTTCTGCAGACAGGGTGACCATCTTCGATTTAAGTTTCCCTCAGCACTCTTGTAAAACCCAAAATATGACCAGACTTCAGATTAGGTTCTCTTAGAAGGCTGACAAATCTCCAGAGCGCTGTCGCTGCCTTCCGCCATGTTTTCGCACAAAACCAAACCCACGTTACATGCTGCACCTGCGTCAGACTGTTGCTAACTTTGGTTGATGTTGGACAGTATTTACCGTGAGTTTTTCAAACCTCGGGAATCAAACACGGTTTTATGATCATTCAAATTTGAAACGGTAATACTAACCGTCTGGGAATTTTACCAAGGTTTATTGTGAAACCGGTAACTGTTTCATCCCTAGTTGTATTACACACTGGTACTACTGTCACCAATGTTAGCATACTCCCTCTGACTCACACAAACTTCTTCAAACGTCTCTTTAATCATCAACTGTGATTGAATGTTACATGGCACAGACATTCAGAGCGACGGCATTAAAGTTAATCAGGCTATGCATGTTGTTCCATCTCGTCTGTGGATAGGAGAAGACAAAGCGGAGGAGCACTGGGATCCTTTACTGAGATCAGGTTACCTCAAGAGAGAGGGAGGGGAGAGGAGGAGAGGGGAGGGATGGCCCCACCTGTAGGTCCTCCCAGCTGCTACTCCTGTAACGGGATCCCCCCCTCTCTGTCTTTCTCACTTTCTCTCTCTTCTCGCTCTCTCTCTCTCTCTCTCTCCGCTCCTCAAGGCTACCAGCCCCCTTTGAAGTTATTTACAGTGCTGGGAAATGAAGTAGAAAGAGGAGACAGCTACTCAATTGCTACAGTACTTCATAGGCCCGGTCAGTCAGAATGTTTTGGTTTGGTCTATCACTTTCATTCATTCTCTTTCACTTTCATCTTCTCTCTTCCTTTCTCTCCCACTTTCTCTCTCTCTCTGTCTGTGTGCGCATCTGTCCTTAGTCACTGTTCAGACTGGAGAGAAAAAGCTTTCGATACAACATGATTGATTGAGAAAGAGACAGCATGCAATGTCAGAGAGAGAGGCTTTTGAATTCATTTTTGTTATTATAATTTTTTTGACCCCCTTATTTCTCCCCAACGGGCTCAGAGACGCGAAGGTGGAGTCACGCGTCCTCCTAAACTTGACCCGCCAAACAGTACTCCTTAACACCCTCCAGCTTAACCCGGAAGCCATCCGCACCAATGTGTCGGCGGAAACACCGTTCAACTGGCGACCGGGGTCAGCCTGCAGGCACCCGGCCCGCCACTTGGAGTTGCTAGGGTGAGAGTAAACCCCCCCGGCCAAACCCTCCCCGAACCCAGACGACGCTGGGCCAATTGTGCGTCGTCCTAAGGGACTCCCGGCCACGGCCGGTTGTGGCACAGTCCGGGAATGAACCCGGGTCTGTAGTAACGCCTCTAGCACTGTGATGCAGTGCATTAGACCGCAGCGCCACTCGGGAGGCCCTGAGAGAGACTATTCCTATGGATCGGTCCTCCTCATGGATAAACAGATGGAGAGGAACTGTGTGGCAATAACTCTCTGTGCAAATCACTGTTTGGCTGCTGGGACAGAGTTTAAATGACATGCATCGACAGGAAACTGGCACGGCCACGTGTGTGTGTGTGTGTTCTCGGTAAAGTTCTCCCCGCTATGTGTGGGCATGTTATTGCGAGCGAGCATCCAGTTCTGAGGATGAGGTATCACTGGAAGTATTTGGCAGCTGGGGGGCCATTTGAGGTTGAGGGTATTTGATGTGTGTGTTCAGAGCAGACTCGCACACGTTTGCGCAGGTCATTGATTAAATCCGCCAACCACACAATGTAAGGGGAGTGTCAATAACTTTATGACGTGATGCTATGCTAATACAAGTAAGCTCTCCCATTGCAAACCTGCAACAATGTTGAACTACGATAGTATCACACATACGCTGGGACAGTTGTAAGGGCTACCTCACACCTCTCTGAAGATGAATGGGGTTGGGGGATGCAGTGGGAGGCCCTAGCCCGTCAATGCCCCGGGTCAGTGCAGCTGCTGTGTGTGTTTTTGCATGCGTGTGTGAACGTGTGTGGGGGGTGTGGAGTGGGGTCATTGAGTTCACGGTGGAAGACTTTTGGGGAGAATTGACACATACTTTTCTTCACCAGTACCAGTATCATTCATTGAGAGCTGTAGTGCCCTGATCTCTCTCTTTCTCTCGCAAGCACACACACACATACACGCTCTCCCTCCCTCCCTCAAACACACACGTCTATAGCCTAGCTTAGGGAACACAGGTGGGTGAGACAAGAGAAGAGGACTCAAATCAAATATCAAATTTTATTGGTCACATACATATATTTAGCAGTTGTTAATGCGGGTGTAGCGAAATGCTTGTGTTCCTAGCTCCGACAGTGCAGTAGTATCTAACAATTAACAACAATACACAAATCTGAAAGTAAAAGAATGGAATTAATATATAAATATTAGGACGAGCAATGTCGAAGTGGCATTGACTAAGTACAGTAGACTGGCATGGTTCCCAGGTTCTTCTTCTCCGGTATATTTCTGTGTACACGTGAAAAGGTGCTAGCTCTTCCCCTTCCCAAAATAAAGAGAGAAACCTAGAAACCTTAACCAACCGCTCTAGTGGTTAATCATTGGACCAGACTGACCTAGAGAACATCTAGTGAAACCTGTCACTCTGCCAGACCCTGGTGGCACCACGACCATATCCTTGTTGATGGCACTGTAGCTGATGGCACTATTTTGCGGTGTCACTTTGCGATGGAACTCTTTTTGATCACTGTATTTTCATGGCAGTGTTTGGGATGGCATAGTGTTTGTGGTGGCATGGTGCGTGGGATGGCATAGTGTTTGTGGTGGCATGGTGTTTGGGATGGCATAGTGTTTGTGGTGGCATGGTGTTTGGGATGGCATAGTGTTTGTCGGTGCATGGTGCGTGGGATGGCATAGTTGTTCTGTAGGTGGCATGGTGTTTGGATGGATAGTGTTTGTGGTGGATGCATGGCTTGTTTGTTGGATGGCATAAGTGTTTGTGGGTGCTTTTGGCATGGTGCGTGGGATGGATCAGTGTTTGTGGTGGCATAGTGTTTGTTGGTGGCAGGTGTTTGGATGTCATAATTGTTTGTGGTGGCATGGTGCTGGGATGGCATAGTGTTTTGTGGTGGCATGGTGGTGGGATGGCATAGTGTTTGTGTGCGTGGTGTTTGGATGTTCATAATGTTTGTTGGCATGGCTGGTCTGGGATGCATGGTTGTGGTGCTGGGGTGGGATGGCATAGTGTTGTTGGTGGCATGGGGGGGATGGCATAGGTTTGTGTGGCATGGTGTTTGCGATGGCATAGTGGTTGTGGTGAGCATGGTACGTGGGATGGCATAGTGTTTGTGGTGGCATGGTGCGTGGGAATGGCATAGATGTTTGTGGTGGCATGGTGCTGGGGAGGCATAGTGTTTGTGGTGGCATGGTGTTTGTGTGGATATGGTTTGTGGTGGCATTGGTGTTTGGATGTCATAATGTTTGTGTGGCATGGTGCGTGGATGGCATAGTGGTTTGTGGTGGCATGGTGCGTGAGATGGCATAGTGTTTGTGGTGGCATGGTGTTTGGGATGTCATAATGTTTGTGTGCATGGTGCGTGGGATGGCATAGTGTTTTTGGTGCATGGTGCGTGGGATGGCATAGTGTTTGTGGTGGCATGGTGCGTGGGATGGATTGTGGTTGTGGTGGCATGGTGTTTGCGATGGCATTAGTTGTTTTGTGGTGGCATGGTGCTGTGGGATGGCATAGTGTTTGTGTGGCATGGTGCGTGGGATGGCATATAGTGTTTGTGGTGGCATGGTGCGTGGGATGGCATAGCGTTGTGGTGGCATGGTGTTTGGATGCATAGTTGTTTGTAGTGGATATGTTTGGTGGCATGGTGTTTTGGGATGTAGTATGTTTGTGGTGGCATGGGTGTTGAGGATGCATAGATGTTTTGGTGCGCATTGGTGCGTGGGAATGGCATTAAGCTGTTTGTGGTGGATGTGCGTGTGATGGCATAGTGTTGTGTGTGGTGGCATTGTGGTTTGTGTGTGGCATGGTGTGTTGGGATGTCATAGTGTTTTGTGGTGGCATGGGGTTGGGATGGCATAGTGTTTGTGGTGGCATGGTGTTTGGGATGGCATAGTGTTTGTGGTGGCATGGTGTGTGGGATGGCATAGTGTTTGTGGTGGCATGGTGCGTGGGATGGCATAGTGTTTGTGGTGGCATGGTGGTTGGGATGGCATAGTGTTTGTGTGGTGGCATGGTGTGTTGGTGTGGATGGTACGTGGGATGGCATAGTGTTTGTGGTGGCATGGTGTTTGGGATGGCCTATATGTTTGTGGTGGCATGGTCGTGGGATGGCATAGATTTGGTGGTGCATGGTGTTTGGATGGCATAGTGTTTGTGGTGGCATGGTGCGTTGGATGGCATAGTAGTGTTTGTGGTGCATGGTGCGTGGGGATGGCATAGTGTTTGTGGTGGCATGTGTTTGGATGGCATAGTGTTTTGTTGGTGGCATGGTGCGTGGGATGGCATAGTGTTTTTGGTGGCATGGTGTTTGGGATGGCATAGTGTTTGTGGTGGCATGGTGTTTGGGATGGCATGTGTTGTGGTGGCATGGTGCGTGGGATGGCATAGTGTTTGTGGTGGCATTGGTGAGTTTTTGAGATGGCATAGTGTTTGTGGTGGCATGGTGCGTGGGATGGCATAGTGTTTGTGGTGGCATGGTGCGTGGGATGGCATAGCGTTTGTGGTGGCATGGTGTTTGGGATGGCATGGTGTTTGTGGTGGCATGGTGCGTGGGATGGCATAGTGTTTGTGGTGGCATGGTGCGTGGGATGGCATAGTGTTTGTGGTGGCATGGTGTTTGTGGTAGGGCCGGAACAATACCAGTATTGCGATGCTCGTTAGTATCGTGGCAAGGAAACAAAACACGAAGCGTATTTAACTTATTTAGGAAAACCACCCTAATGTTGGAAACAAACACCATTATGTTGTCATCCAGTCACATGTATTTATTTTCCAAGATATAGCACACAATATTTTCCATACTGCAGTTTTTGAAGGACCAAAGAGTGACTTCTGCTTCGTGTTTTCACTTTTGCCACTGCCAAAATATTGCGATACTGGTATTGTCCCCGGCCCTAGTTTGTGATGGCACAGTGTTTGGGATGGCACGTTGTGCCTGTGGGCTTGCTCTCTCCCTTCTGATTGTCAGTGAAACCGATCTGCATCACGACCTACATTCTGTCATCACCAGACAGTGTCCTGATGTACCATAGTGCCCTAAACTGTGTCTCAAATTGACCCTATTCCCTACTGAGCCCTAGGGGCCCTGGTCGAAAGTAGTGCACTATAAAGGGAATAGGGTGCGATTTCATGCACAATGTTAGACTATATTAGAAGCACAGTAGTTGGGATACTGTAAGTCCCTGTGCTGAGCTGCTCTGTGACATGGTAGTGGGCTTGCTCGTGGCTTTTTTTTTTGCCAATGCCCAAGATGTTTTTTTTAGGAGTGTGTTTCATTTCCTTTCATAACTGGGATTTGAGAATAAAACAGAGGGTTCTTTTTCAGTTGTTCCTTTGGTTTAGCTGAGCACAGCTCCATATTCAGGATAAACGACAAGTTGGTATTATGCGTGTGTAATCTCTCTCTCTCTCTCTCTCTCCGTCTGTCTTTCAGTCTGTGCGCGTGATGATTTTAGCTGAGGAATCAAATTGTCTGCTACGTCCTCCAATCTGCCTGCTCTTTTGAAGTTGACTACCTGGTGTATCGGCAGAAGCACTGTCTAAGATGATCATGTACAGGAGCACTGTGCTCTGAATGTAGTGTTGCGGCTAACACAGCCATCTTCCCACAGTCACACACACCCTTTGAAGCTGTAATGGTTCAAACACCTCGTTTTTAAAAAACCAGGGCCGGGCGGATGTTTGTGAAATCTTTGACCCACACAGCATTTCTTTAAGTTAGTAGGGCCCTATAAAATCCGCGATGCGGAGAACTGCCACTTTGTGTAGCCGTTAGGGATGATGCTAATGATAAACGTCTTCTGGTAGATGGAAAGGCTTTCCCTAAAAACCTTCTCAATTAAATGTTAACTACAAAGTAGCCTATGCCTTCCCCGGGCAGAGTGATACCATGAATATTTGTATCAATCCAGTAGCAATTTGTTTAGCATACTCTGCAATGCTAAATAAATTGCTCTGCATGTGTGCTACAGAAACACTGTTAACCAAACAAGTCTCTTGCTGGTGCACACTTAAAATGTCTTAAAACATTTCCCAGACTTCAAAAGTTGGTCTCCTGATGTGGTTTAAGCATTGTTGTGGACTTAGAACATTCCATGTTGATGTTTTTCTATTTAATAAAAGGGTGGTTTTGAGAGCGATCTGAAACCTGGAAAAACAACTCGAGATTTTTTTGTTGTTGCCTTATTCCGTTTAGTTAGATTTTAGAGGGCCCTAAGTTAATAAAAGAGATGGGGGTGGGGGCTTAAGGTAGGTGGAGTTTAGTTGGAGAGCAGTAGGGGAAGCTAGCTAGCCTTGTTCTGCTTTGAGTTTCCTCCTCCTCCTCCTCTGAACCCTATCAAGTTCTTTCAGGCAGGGGCGGTATAGCATGCTGCGACTCGGACAACAAAACGTGGGGAGCGATTGAAAATGTTGGGGGTTGCGGGAAAGGAGGATGTGGGAGGGGGGGGCAGGGGTGGTGCTATGTGGGGATGTAACTAGGGGTGCAAAGCGATGGTGAAAAGTGAGGGATGGGGAGGGGGGGGTCTGAATTAGTTGTTGTTGAATGATCAAAGGAAGAGTGAATTGTGTCACTGACAGAGGAGAATGGTGTGGCTTGCATGTAGATGTCCTTTGAGAGGGGAGGACTAGAAATAGTCCTAGAAGTAGGGCTTGTTTTGATCCCATTACAAACCCAAATCAGCTCAGTCCACTCCTATAGGGGAGAGCGAGCGGGATAAAGAGCTGGGGGTGGGATTTCGGGGATGGTGGGGGTCCACCTTTCATTTGATTGCATTTCACATCTTCACATAGTATATCATCCCCCATAATGCTATGACATATTTTTTTTAAAGCACTTAAGACAAATCAACAAGCAACATCCGTAACCCATATATTTTTTTCAACTCTGTATTGTATTTATTGATTGAGATGATTTAAACGTACATTATTAGTTGGCAAAGCCGCAACTGTTGATAATTTCTTACACAACCCACTCCCGTTCCAAACCAAACTTCAGGGTTGTATTCATTAGTGCATGCCGCAGCCAAATTATTAGCGACAAAATACGAAAACAAGCCTTTCTCATTGGAGAAGTTCAGGTAGTCGCTCCCTGTTTCAGTCCCCTTTCTTCCGTTTCGTGCCTAGCCCGAGTGCATACAACCCAAGTCTTTACAGTGTTTTCTGTAGATGGAGCATGGGGGGAGGGACCAGTTGAGTGACAAGCTGGGTTCAGATCACTGCCATGATTTCATTGAGAGTGTTGGCTGTGTGTAAGGGGATACCCATGTGAAAGACTGCCTCCCCTCGGGGCGAGCAGGGCAGAACTGGAGACACCATCTAGGAGAGGGGGAAAGGGAGAATAGAGGAGAGGGGATAGGAGATGAGTGGGGGGGGAAAGAAGGAAGGAAGGAAGGAAGGCGCAAAGCAAAGTGAATTGTCATGGTAGGCAGTGCTCTTGCCCGGCTGTGGGGCCAAGAGGTAGAGCCCTGCACGGGCATACATTTTAAGCCTGAGCCCTACCCATGCCCGCAACGTTCAGGCCCTACCCTACCCAGGCCCGATTGCTTCTGCCAAATTTAAGGCCCTGCCTGAAACCTGAAATCAGAAATAACTTCCTCCGTTAGTAAATCCATTAGCTGCTCCTCTGTCTGTCACTCAGTCCCATCCGCAGCTCGCTCTCCATGCGCTTTGCTCATGGCGGCTCTGAGTCTGAGTATCCATAGGAACGGCTCCGCTTGGGTTGCCCTGCTCAATGAAGACACATGAGAGCAGTTAGCTCTTAGCTACTTTTCATCACTCTAAACTCCGACAGCACACGGAATATGATTGTTTTCTCTGAAATAATCTCTCCCGTCTTATATTTGACGAGGTTGAAGCACTTCTGACACCATGTTATGATCTCCGTTAGATGTACTGCGCAGCAGAGCACGAGCAAATGGCTCCACTTCAAAATGTTAGTTAACAATTTGGTGATACCCGAGCTATGCCCGTACCATAGATATTCCTGAAAAAAACAGGCACTACCCTGCTCTAACCTGATGTATAATGTCAGGGGCCGTCGGGCTCAGGTCGGGTAGCAGAGCTCTACCTAGAGAGGATAGCTTCTGGAGCAGTGAGCACATGACAAGCTCTGCTGTTTCTGCACTGTATGTGTGTGTGCCAAAGACACCAAAACATTTTCCCCTTCATTCGATCCCAATCCCGTATTAACAACCTTCCCTCAATCAAGGCATGTTTTTACATCCCTCGATGACCAACCAGCCTCTCTCTAGCTGTGTACCAGCAGTACAGATGGAGATAACGGTGGCCAGCCTCTAAAATAACAACGCTGGCCATAACAACAACAGAAGGCCCTTTGGAGGTGCAGGGAAAGGACCAACACAATAGAACAGTGTTCTAGACTCAGAGGCAGGGAGACAGGCAGTCAGGGAGACAGGCAGGGTAGAGCAGGGCAGGCAGGGCTCATTCTCTCCCTTCTCCCACCATTTCTCCCTCCCTCCCTCTGTTCGTTTTAGATACATTTCCCAATATGTCTGCCACAGCAACACCGGGGCAGTGAATGAATCCTTATTCAGTTGATTTCAGTTTGTGAAGTGGAATAGTTCAGCATGATGATTAATGTATGCACTATGTAGGCATAGGGGAAAGAGCTGCTTATCTCTCCTTATCCCCCCCCCCCCCCCCCCCCCCCCCCCCCGCTTTCAAAGATGGAATTATCATACCAAATGTGTAGCATAGACCTCTGTTCTCCCTTCTCCTACCAACAATAATATCGATCTACCTACCTAATACCTACCTGTCTACAGTCACCTGTGCCAGGCAGCCTGAGCCTTCTATACTGCTCTGCCCCTTCTCTAAGTTTACAGGAGAGACAGTGTAGAGAATGCTTAGTGAATAGTGAAGATCTCTCTCTCAATTCAATTCCATTCAAAGGGCTTCATTGGCATGTTTACATTGAGAAAGCAAGTGAAATAGATGATAATAAACAAAACACAAATAAACAGTAAACATTACACTCACAAAAGTTCAAAAATGAATAGAGACATGTCAAATGTCATATTATGGCTATATACTGTACAGTATTGTAACGATGTGCAAATAGTTAAAGTACAAAAGGGAAAATAAATAAGCCTCAATATGGGTTGCATTTACAATGGTGTTTGTTCTTCACTGATTGCCCTCTTTCTCTCTCTGAATATGGTCTGCTGCTTTCAATGCTTCCTTCTTGGTGCTGTGTTGATTAAAATATCTATTTTTCGCGCACAGTTTCCTAGTAATTCAATGTTTTTGTTGACAATGTTGCTAGGTATTGTTGTTTCGTCAGTAGTTTGGCTTCTCAGAAGACACAGCCTGAAGGACATGCTTCCTTTGCCTCGAATTTTACGTTACCTGAAATGCAACACTGAAATAAATAAGAACAAGAATGTGTGTGCGCGTACCCAGCTACAAGAGTATGTGTCTTTGTCAGGGTTTCCGTTGTGGCGAAAATGTGGCGCCGGACATTTGACCACCATCATTTTAATTTACCGGACATTTGAGACGTGTGCAGGACCCATATGCATTGGGTCCCTGCCCTGATTAGGGCGTCCACCCACGGTGCTCAGCATGACAGAAATCACATTTAGATTATGGTAATTCATAGTAACAGAACATGCACCGATGTACGGTCCTTCTTACCGAATTCTGATGTGCACTTTGAAGATGTTAGAATAACTGTCCACATTTACTTTTCCTCAGCTAACGAACAGCAAAATCACTAGCCTTTGTCAATTTACTGTCCGCCATTGTAGAAAAGTTTACCTATCGGTCAGCTTGTTGATAAAGAAATGGCCTATTCCAAATGGCCTATTCCAAACAGATTCTGGGACAGTTGTGGGATGATAGAGCCCAAATTCGTACAACCAGTAGGATACATTTAAAAAAAAAAAGGGAACAGATGCAAAAGATCAGAAGGTTTAGGTTAAAATAAACGTATTTCTTCACGTAAGCGCAGCAATGCGTACAAGGCAGTAGGTTGTTCGTTCCACAATTCAATTAGCGGGCAAACACCTGTGTCAAAAGGGCACTGCACATGCGAGCGGTTTCATGTGACAGAGATGACAAAATCCGTTAGACATTTAGAAAGAGGGGTGATCTAATATACAACAACTAGCATGGGTTGTTAATATGACTAGGATTGTGCCTTTGGCTACTGGACAATGAAAGAAAGTTGATGTAAAATAATTTCCTCCATGGATATGGTCTGATTTTGGCTAGGCTACTTTGATGCAAGGTAAGACATGCCTCATGTATTAAAACGTTGAGGTTTCAAACAATGAAATATGTTTTCAAAATGCAAAGTGGTGTGTGACGCGCTGATGAAGCCTGCCTTCCGTTCGTTGCCTATGCATTTCCTGTTTGAGATGCTATAGGAGCAGCTCTCGCTCGGTCTGACAGATTTTCCACTCAAAAGATCTGTATGCTGTACGCGTGTGATAAATAAAATACGTAACGAATATTCCGTACAGACGCGGCAATTTAATTCCACAAAATTATGCAAATATACCTATAGACCGATAAGCATGACCAGTCAAATGTTTTTTTATTTTTTTTATTTATTATAATTTTTTATTTTTTTTACATCGCCTGTTATTGCCATCAATGAATAGGCTAAAAAGTATATTTCGCAGTGGGATTTTTTATTCTTCTCCCAGACAATTGGCCCTGTGCCAATTCTATTTATGTGCTTTAAAAAATATATATACAGTACCAGTAATAAATTGACAACTACTCATTCCAGGATTTTTCTTTATTTTTACTATTTTCTACATTGTAGAATAAAAAGGAAAGGAAGACCCAGAGTTACCTCTGCTGCAGAGGATAAGTTCATTAGAGTTACCAGATTAGAGCCCAAATAAATGCTTCACAGAGTTCAAGTAACAGACACATCTCAACATCAACTGTTCAGAGGAGACTGCGTTATGGTCAAATTGCTGCAAGGAAACCACAACCAAAGGACAGCAATAAGAAGAAGAATCTTGCTTGGGCCAAGAAACAGGAGCAATGGACATTAGACCAGTGTAAATCAGTTTTTTGGTTCCAACTGCTGTGTCTTTGTGAGACTCAGAGTAGGTGAATGGATGATCTCCGCATGTGTGGTTCCCACCATGAAGCATGGAGGAGGAAGTGCGATGGTGTGGGGGTGCTTTGCTGGTGACACTGTCTGTGATTTTTTTCGAATTCAAGGCACACTTAACCAGCATGGCTACCACAGCATTCTGCAGTGATATGACATCCCATCTGGTTTGGGCTTAGTGGGACTATCACTTGTTATTCAACAGGACAATGACCCAAAACACACCTCCAGGCTGTGTAAGGGCTATTTGACCAAGAAGGAGAGTGATGGAGTGCTGCATCAGATGACCTGGCCTCCACAATCACCTGACCTCAACCCAATTGAGATGGTTTGGGATGAGTTGGACCTCAGAGTGAAGAAAAAGCAGCCAACAAGTGCTCAGCATATGTGGGACTCCTTCAAGACTGTTGGAAAATTATTCCTCATGAAACTGGTTGAGAGAATGCCAAGAGTGTGCAAAGCTGTCAAGGCAACYGGTGGCTACTTTGAAGAATCTAAAATATATTTTGATTTGTTTAACCCTTTTTTGGTTACTACATGATTCCATATGTGTTATTTCATAGTTTTGATGTCTTCACTACTATTCTACAATGTAGAAAATAGTAAAAATAAAGAAAAACCCTTGAATGAGTAGATGTGTCCAAACTTTTGACTGGTACTGGCTATTACCGGCTAACAGAAACCCTGGTCTGTGTACACTTAAGTGTGTGTGTCTGCTCTACGTGTTTGTGTGTGTGTCTTTAATATTCCTTCCCCATGGCTGTCCCGAGGCTCTTGATTTCTCAAATTTAGCATCTGTGGTTCCAGTATGCCTCTAGACTAGTAATGATGGAGAGGTGTTCGTGTTGAGAATCCAATGCCTCTATCACATTACATCCTTCAGGGGGGGGGGGGGGGGGGGGGGGGGGGATAGGGAACTTCATAGAGAAGAGAGAACGCTCAAACGACATTACACACTTTGTCAGCATTCCTTTCCTATGACACACAATGGCCATCTTGGGCTATTTGCATTTAACCCCCGAACTCTAACCCCCCACCCACCCCCCCCCCACCCACACACCCCCCCAAACCCCACACAACTATCTACCCCCCCCCCCCCCCTCTCCCCCCCCCTCCCCCCCCCCCACACCCCCAGGGCCAGGGGCCCCCCCCCCCCCCCTTTGCCATATGGCAATGGAGTGACAAGCCTCCTCTCCAAATACACTACATGGCCAAATGTATATGGACACCCCTTCAAATTAGTGGATTTGACTATTTCAGCCACACCCGTTGCTGACAGGTGTATAAAATCGAGCACACAGCCATTACATCTCCATAGACGAACATTGGCAGTAGAATGGCCCGTACTGGAGCGCTCAGTGACTTTCAACGTGGCACCGTCATAGGATGTCACCTTTCCAGCTAGTCAGTTGACATCATGTGGAGGCTGTTATAGCAGCAAAAGGGGGGGACCAACTCTATATTAATGCCCATGAGTTTGGAATGAGATGTTTGACAAGCAGGTGTCCACATACTTTTGGCCACAGTCTACCTTTTCAATGGTCCTGCTGCATGCCTCGCCCTAACTCCAACCAGCAGAGCAGCTCTCTCCCAAAGTGATGAAGTAGGGTTCAGAGGTCAGGGCAGGGAGAGAGAGGGTATCTGGGGTCATCCTCGGACCCAGAGGGTCCACTAAGCTGCATCTACTGGTCAGGGTGGAGAGGGGAGGGGATGGGTCTTTGTGACCTAAGGACACCAGCTTCCAACCCTTAAAAAAAAAAAAAAGACGTTTAATCTAATTTTGGGTATCGGCGAAGGAGTGAAATTACCCTCTTTCTTTTTATGCTCGAACAGATATGTGCAGTTTACACTGTAGGTTTCTCTCTTGCTGTAGTTGTCTTGTTTTTATATTTCAATGTAACTTRTGTCTTGATTCTGTTCAGTTTGATGGCCGACCATGTTGAGTCTTAAAGGCTCTACACAGTCTACTCAACAGCGCCGACGGAGGTCTGTTTGCGTAGCTCTCTACCTCGTTCCGTTTACTTTTGTGCAGCTGACATTTTTTGCGTAGACGGTGAAATCACTGTGGAGAGCCCTTTTTACAGTAAGGTCAGTATTATCCCTGACTGGCTTAGGCCTGACAGGAATACGATGAATTCTTCAGGTCTTTACCTGTTGAGTTTACAAGGCCAGGCTGAGGCCCCACAGAGCAGGAAGGAAGAAAGGCTGCTTTTAGATATAGAGTATAACAGTCCACAGCAGTCGGTGTCATCACCACAGGAAATATTGGTGCAATACTTGAAGTTAGAAGCCTAGAAGTCAAGTGTTCCTTTTATGCAGTAAAAAAAAAAAAAAAAAAAAAAAAAAGTGTATTTATTTTTGCGTGGTTTCTGTGTTTTTGTTCCCATTGGGGGATGTGTTTGACGACGACATACTGTAGGTCACCAAACCAGACGATCAACACTAGTGTACTATAGACGGGAATATGGTGCCATTCGGGACGCAGACATATAGGCCTATTTCTAAATCCCACTACGTAATCAAAGAAGAGAAAGTCTGAAGTAAAGTAGCTGAAGAGCTTTCTGAGATGAATCATGATGCATTAGTCTGTAATTACAGGGGGCTGCCTCGTGCCCACACACACACACACACGCACACACAGAGAGAGAGTGAGTCAGCCAGCCTCTCATGTCTGCCCTCCTATCCTCAGTCCTCAGGTCTAATCTACTCTGCAGACATCCTCCCTCTGCTTCAGGACATACGAATACAATGACATAGAATAGACTGGGCATTTCAATTACAGACATTCTACATTGTAGTCATTTAGCGGACACTTATCCGGCGCAACTTAGGCCTATAATCAGTGCGTTCGACCTGAAGTATTGCTGTGGTCTGAAGGGGGATTCTTTTCCATTCTAGTCATTCTCTTTCTGTGCTCTGAGGAATGGCACTGCAAACCCCAAGATCATTTAGTAGCCTTAGGGATAATAGGGGGACCACTTAAGATACTCTAGACACTGGGTAATGTGCAGTGGTGTGGAACTTAGCTACTTTACCATTGGCTTTTTCCCCCCATTTAAAGCCTTACATCCTTTTATAGTAATATTAATGTGCCTGGCTGGCTGTTAAACCGTAGCGCTGCTGCTTAGCTCATAGGTACAGTGTATAAAGCGCACTTCAACGGCAATCTCTTTGAGCCCGACCGCAAACACACACACACCTGCACCAGCTTGTATGTAATATAATAAGGGACATTTAGGTTCTTGCAGGAGCATGTTTTCCCAGGATCCCTAGACTGATTTTAACCCTGTGCTGTGTCGTGAAAGACGCTAATCCTGTTTTATATGTTGTGATATTGACCCAATGGTTTTCCTCCTGTCCTCCAGATGCATCCGCTGGGGCTGTGTAACAACAATGATGAGGAGGACCTATACGAGTATGGCTGGGTGGGAGTGGTGAAGCTGGAGCAGCCTGAGCTGGACCCCAGCTGTCTCACTGTCCTGGGAAAGGTGAGCAGCACAGCTAGGTTATACATATACACACAGACAAAACATGACGCAATGTCTTTGGGTAGGTGCTGGATGTTAAACAAGACCGTGGCCCGTATGTATCAAGTGTCTCGGGGTAGGAGTGCTGYTCTGGGATCAGCTCCTGTACATGCCAGAAAACCTCACTCCTTCATCCTATCAGCATGGGCAGATTGGGCCTGGCTCTGAAGTGAAGACAACTTGTGTTCAGCAACTTAATTAAAACGTTTGTCAGTATTATTTATCTCTGATCCCTGGTTGTCAAGGGAACCGTTCGTTTACAGGTTTTGTTTTTGTTTTTCACCTCTCCTCTTTTCGCTTCAAGAATCAGAAGAGAGGAGCTGAAGCCTCGTCTCTCCCCCTCTCCCCTCCACCCCTCCACCAGACCTGCCTCTGGTGTCCAGAGTGGTATTTTATCATGGCTTTAATTAAGTGTCCTTCCTAATGGAACATACCACTTGTCCCTGAGGGACGGGGGGAGGCTGTCGTCTCATTTATCCTGTACACGCCTGGCCTCGCCTTCCCAGTGACAGAAAGAGGGCAGCCATTCATAATTGAAGGAGCGCTCCTTGTAGCTGTATAGACATGCTAATGGATGAGGCACTTTCTCTGGAGGCGACGGTTAGCGGTCGGTTGGCGTTTCGATGCTAGCTACCGCYTAGGACAGAGAAGAACAGAACACGCAACACGCCAGGATCTGAAAGCTGAGCTAATGGTAATGCTAGAACGAAGGCACTCAAACACTTGAAGAATCTTATACTATACCTGGGAATAGGAACAAGTGTGGGCGATAGGTTCCTCCTCTCTTGAAAGTACCGACTGTATCATTTGTTTTAGTCAACGTGTCAGTRGAGGGTTTTTTGGAGTACAGTAGTGTTCTGATTGGACGGCAGTGAGGCCTTGACTCAACTTCTGCTGAGCTGATATTTGGGGCCACCATAGGGATGATCTCTTGTCTTTGTAGGCAGGCGGCCATGTTGGAGTTGGGGGGGGGGGGGGGGGGGGTTTGGTGCAGGAGCAGACCCATCCAGCAGACCTGTGGCCCTCTTTCAGGGGGGGGGGGGGGGGGGGGGGGGGGTTGTGAAAGTTATCTAGATGACAGTAATCCATCCCCTCATTAGAGTGGAGATGAAAAGGAGGAGGGAGAAGAGGAGGCGCCTTGTTCTTCCATTCTGTTTCCTGGTTTGTTTTGAGGGGACAGTGGGACATTTCTGGTCTATAATTAGTGTGTAAAGAGAGAGAGAGAAAGGAGAGGGGAAAGGCCTCTTCATTGTTGTTTGGCCCATCTTGACAGACCAGACCCTGCCTGCCTGGGCCCGAGCACAGCTGGGGGCCTGTGGTGTTCCCAGAGCCAGACACGGCCACTACTCTACTGTACTGCCAGACAGACACACAGCCCGGAGTGCCCCTGCCAGCCCCCATGCCCCTAGTGCCCGCAGACCGCGGTKCCTACTAGGCTCAGACATCCCCCCTCACCCCACCCTGCCTTGCCCGGTCTAGCCTTAACCCCTGCATAACCCCATACTCAACRCTCCTCTCTGTTTCCTACACACTTTGCCGCCCAGTTTTGGATCTAAATTCCAATTCTAGAATATGCTACATGGCCCCGAATATGCTATTTGCATCATGATGTTCACCCTGAAGAAGGCACATTGATGCCGAAACGTTGGTGATTTACCCGATAAATTACTGGGAGTTTATATATACAGTGTGCYACTCTTTATTTTTTACAGCTTATAGTTTATTCGCCGTTAGTCAGCACCTCRACATAAAATCATTTTTTTCTGGGTGTGCGCCAGCTCGTGTTTTTTATGTGTCATGATGTTTTATAACACTAATTCTAACTTCATAGATTCTCTACTGAAATGGAAAACATAGCAGCCAGGACTACTAACTACTTCTATTGTAGCTGGCCCACCATTAGAGGCAGGTTTGATGAACAGAAGGCAGGACTACGGGAAAGGGTGAAAGGCAGGGTTGAGGAGGAAGGGTGAACGAAAATGGAGGGGGGGGGCATGCTAGCCTATGAAGTCCTAGTGCAGTAGAGCGAGAGCAGGCTTCCACACCAAACCGGTGTCGTGTCACATACAGTCAGGTCCATAATTATTGACACCCCTGATAAAGATAAAGAGATAAAGAGCAAAAAATACTTTAAAAATATAATTCTATTATTTTATACTAATACAATTGCTCAGGGAAGAGATTTTGTMTAACAAGTAATTTWAAAAAATCTCGAAAAGATACAGGTCAACATTATTGGCTGTTTTCAATGCTCTTAGCACCCTCCCCTTGCGAGGATAATGACATTGAACCATTTTATGAGATTGGAGAACACATTGGGAGGGATCTTAGGCCGGTCCTCCTTACAGAATCTTTCCAGATCCTTGATATCCTTCGTCGGCCCTATTCAATATAAACCAATGGGGTTCAAGTCCGGAGACGGACATTTATTTTGATTTCGTGGTTGATTAACCATTTTCTTCTGGAATTTGATTAGTGCTTGGGGTTATTGTCTTGCTGGAAGATCAACTCGCGGCCAAGAGGCAACCAGGTTTTTTGCTAAAATGTCCTGATACTTGGTAAAGTTCATGTTGCCGTTGACCATAAAAGGACCCAGAGGAACAGTGGAAGCAAAATAGCCCCATAATAGCCCCACCACCATATTTTACTGTAGGTATGAGGTACTTTTCTGCATATGCTTTTGTTTTTCGATGCCAAACCCAACACTTCATTTGGTGGTGTATATATGTACACAGTTTTTTCCAGCTCTTCCTGTCTGGTTCTTATGAGAGGCGCTGGGCTGCTGACCTGTGACCCCCACCGCTGCCCCCCTCCCTGCGTGCTGCACACACAGCGGCTCCCTCTACAGCAGGGAAGCGGGGAGGCGCTGGAAGATTGGGTCCTAGCTTGTGTTGTCTTTGCCTGTGTTTGTGGAAGAGTTGTTTTTGTAGCATTGTAGATAGCCACTACACTGTTCATCTAACATCTACACATTGTATTTCCGTGCCGGGTTTAGCTTTGTTCAGAGAGCTGTAGCTATGCCTATCCGTTTCATTTGTGCAGACTAAAGAGTTATAGCACAGTAAGTTGACTTGTGGTTTGTGTAAAGTGTTGAATAGATCCTCACATGATGGTTTCTTTTAAGTGTAGTGTTGAACAGTATTGCTGGGTCTACACGGGCAGCCCAATTCGAATCCTTTTTTTTCTCCCTAATTGGTCTTTTGATCAATCACATCAGATCTTTGTCAGAGCTGATCTGATTGGGCAAATGACCAATTTAGTGAAAAAACAAACTTTGTGCTCAGAATTGTGCTGCCTGTTTTTAAGTGGTGTATTTCTGTCCTAACTAGCCTGGCTGGGGTGACATGTTCCTAGCTTCCTGGTAATCCCCTCCTCTACCCTCTCCCTCTCTCTCTAGCCCTCTACTCTATCCCTCTTCTCTCTCTCTTTCCTTCTCTCTAGTCTCTCGCTTTCCTTCTCTCTAGTCTCTCGCTTTCCTTCTCTCTAGTCTCTCTCTTTCCTTCTTTCTAGTCTCTCAGTCTTTCCTTCTCTCTAGTCTCTTTCTCTCTCTCTCTCTCTCTCTTTCCTTCTCTTCTCTCTAGTCTCTCTCTCTCTTTCCTTCTCTCGCTTTCCTTCTCTCTAGTCTCTCTCTTTCCTTCTTTCTAGTCTCTCACTTTCCTTCTCTCTAGTCTCTTTCTCTCTCTTTCCTTCTCTCTCTTTCCTTCTCCCTCTCTCTTTCCTTCTCTCTTTCCTTCTCTTTAGTCTCTATCCCTCTCTCTGTGTGATATTGGCGTCTCTTGTGGAACATGTAATCATGCCATGGCTTTGGTGGCTCTGCTCTCTTTTGTCGCCATGCCAGCGTGATATTTCCACTTTTCATGTTGCCGCGCCAACGGCCGCATGGGCCCTGACCGGCATGAGGGTTTTCCCTCTCTTCCTTTCATCCCTGTCCTCATCCCTCCATCCTGTGGCATGACATCACCCCCTACACAGGGAGGGGTGTGAGYGGTGCTGTTTCAGGGTTGAGGGTGTGATGGAGGGGGTGAGAGGGGAAGGGGGAGTTTGTGTCAGGATATGAGGCTGTCTAATTATTATTGGGGGGTTTTCTCCCTCACAGGCTTTTCATGTTCTCGGACCCCACCACACGAAAAAACATAGGGGCCATGTACTCTACTCTGCCCTTACAAAAACACGAGGGCCGGGACGATACCAGTATTGTGATACTCGTTAGTATTGTGGCAAGGAAACAAAACACAAAGCGGATTTCACATATTTACGAAATCAGCCCTAATGTTGGAAACATTATGTTGTCATCCAGAGTCACATTTGATCTATTTTCCAAGATATAGCACACCCTATTTTACACACAGCGAGTTTTTGAAGGACCAAAGAGTTCAGTCTGCTATGTGTTTTCATTTTTCCCATGGAAAAAATTCTATATTACGAATCTGGTATCATTACAGCCCTAAAAACACAGACCTAACCTCGACTGGTTCTGGACCTGTTGCTGGCTGTAAGGGCATACAGCAAATACACAAGGCTGTAGAGTAGAGTTTCCAAATTGGCGGGCCGAATTTGGCCCGCGGGTCGTATTTGTTGTTGTTGGCCCCTCAAGTTTTCAGCAGAAAAATATATATAAAGGAAAAAAAATATGTATATAAACTCAGCAAAAAAAGAAACATCCCTTTTTCAGGACCCTGTCTTTCAAAGATAATTCATAAAAATCCAAATAACTTCACAGATCTTCATTGTAAAGGGTTTATCACTGTTTCCCATGCTTGTTCAATGAACCATAAACAATTAATGAACATGCACCTGTGGAACGGTCGTTAAGACACTAACAGCTAACAGACGGTAGGCAATTAAGGTCACAGTTATGAAAACTTAGGACACTAAAGAAGCCTTTCTACTGACTCTGAAAAACACCAAAAGAATGATGCCCAGGGTCTCTGCTCATCTGCTTGAACGTGCCTTAGGCATGCTGCAAGGAGGCATGAGGACTGCAGATGTGGCCAGGGCAATAAATTGCAACGTCCGTACTGTGAGACGCCTAAGACCGCGCTACAGGGAGACAGGACGGACAGCTGATCGTCCTCGCAGTGGCAGACCACGTGTAACAACACCTCCACAGGATCGGTACATCCAAACATCACACATGCGGGACAGGTACAGGATGGCAACAACAACTGCCCGAGTTACACCAGGAACGCACAATCCCTCCATCAGTGCTCAGACTGTCCGCAATAGGTTGAGAGAGGCTGGACTGAGGGCTTGTAGGCCTGTTGTAAGGCAGGTCCTCACCAGACATCACCGGCAACAACGTCGCCTATGGGCACAAACCCACCGTCGTTGGACCAGACAGGACTGGCAAAAAGTGCTCTTCACTGACGAGTCGTGGTTTTATTTCACCAGGGGGGATGGACAGATTAGTGTTTATCGTCAAAGGAATGAGCGTTACACCGAGGCCTGTACTCTGGAGCGGGATCGATTTGGAGGTGGAGGGTCCGTCATGGTCTGGGGCGGTGTGTCACAGCGTCATCGGACTGAGCTTGTTGTCATTGCATGCGATCTCAACGCTGTGCGTTACAGGGAAGACATCCTCCTCCCTCATGTGGTACCCTTCCTGCAGGCTCATCCTGACATGACCCTCCAGCATGACAATGCCACCAGCCATACTGCTTGTTCTGTGCGTGATTTCCTGCAAGATAGGAATGTCAGTGTTCTGCCATGGCCAGCGAAGAGCCCGGATCTCAATCCCATTGAGCACGTCTGGGACCTGTTGGATCGGAGGGTGAAGGCTAGGGCAATTCCCCCCAGAAATGGCCATGTCCGGGAACTTGAGGTGCCTTGGTGGGAGAGTGGGGTAACATCTCACAGCAAGAACTGGCAAATCTGGTGCAGTCCATGAGGAGGATTGGCACTGCAGTACTTAATGCAGCTGGTGGCCACACCAGATACTGACTGTTACTTTTGATTTTGACCCCCCCCCCCCTCCTTTGTTCAGGGACACATTATAAKATTTCTGTTAGTCACATGTCTGTGGAACTTGTTCAGTTTATGTCTCAGTTGTTGAATCTTGTTTTGTTCATACAAATATTTACACATGTTAAGTTTGCTGAAAATAAACGCAGTTGACAGTGAGAGGACGTTTCTTTTTTTGCTGAGATATATGTATACACTACTGTTCAAAAGTTTGGGGTCATTTAGAAATGTTCTTGTTTTTGAAAGAAAAGCAAATTGTTTGGTCCATTAAAATAAAGTCAAATTGATCAGAAATACAGTGTAGACATTGTTAATGTTGTAAATGACTATTGTAGCTGAAAATGCCAGGTATTTCATGGAATATCTACATAGGCGTTCAGAGGCCCATTATCAGCAACCATCACTCCTGTGTTCCAATGGCACGTTGTGTTAGCTAATACAAGTTGATCATTTAAAAGGCTAATTGATCATTAGAAAACCCTTTTGCAATTATGTTAGCACAGCTGAAAACTGTTGTTTTGATTTAAAGAAGCAATAAAACGGGCCTTCTTTAGACTGAGTATCTGGTGCATCAGCTTTTGTGGGTTCAATTGCAGGCTCAAAATGGCCAGAAACAAAGAACTTTCTTCTGAAACTCGTCAGTCTATTCTTGTTCTGAGAAATTAAGGCTATTCCATGCCAGAAATTGCCAAGAAACTGAAGATCTCGTACAACGCTGTGTACTACTCCCTTCACAGAACAGCGCAAACTGTCTCTAACCAGAATAGAAAGAGGAGTGGGAGGCCCTGTTGCACAACTGAGCGATCGGACAAGTACATTAGAGTGTCTAGTTTGAGAAACAGACGCCTCACTAGTCCTAAACTGGCAGCTTCATTAAATTGTACCCCCAACACACCAGTCTCAACGGCAACAGTGAAGAGACGACTCCGGGATGCTGGCCTTCTAGGCAGAGTTGCAAAGAAAAGGCCATATCTCAGACTGGCCAATAAAAATAAAAGATTAAGATGTACAAAAGAACACAGACACTGGACAGAGGAACTCTGCCTAGAAGGCCAGCATCAAATGGTTATTATGGTGACGCGGTCATTTGACTGACCAATAACCATAATCTAAAAACCATTACTGTCACAACCCTACCTTTTAATACAATAATACCATAAGAGCCGAAGTCTCTAGACTGTTTACCCTGTGCTAGAGCCCCTCTCCACACACTCCGACTTGGTATAGATCGAGATCAGCATATAATTTACATAGTTTATGGTATTCTAAAATGGATTAAATATTTTTATAAAATCCTATGCCCATAATGACAAAGCAACAAAAACAAATTGTTGTTGATAATTTATATATATATATATATATATATTCAGTTGAAGTCGGAAGTTTACATACACTTAGGTTGGAGTCATTTAAACCACTCCACCAATTTTTTGTTAACGAACTATAGTTTTATCAAGTCAGCATGACKAGTAATTGTTTACAGACAGATTATTTCACTTATAATTCACTGTATCACAATTCCAGTGGGTCAGAAGTTTACATACACCAAGTTGACTGTGCCTTTAAACAGCTTGGAAAATTTCAGAAAATTATGTCATGGCTTTAGAAGCTTCTGATAGGCTAATTGACATAATTTGAGTGGAAAATAAATCAGCCAAGACCTCAGAAAAAAAATTGTAGACCTGCTCAAGTCTGGTTCATCCTTGGGAGCAATTTCCAAATGCCTGAAGGTACCACGTTCATCTGTACTAACAATAGTACGCAAGTATAACACCATGGGACCATGCAGCCGTCATACCGCTCAGGAAGGAGACGCATTCTGTCTCCTAGAGATGAACGTACTTTGGTGCGAAAAGTGCAAATCAATCCCAGAACAACAGCAAAGGACCTTGTGAAGATGCTGAAGGAAACCGGTACAAAAGTATCTGTATCCACAGTAAAACGAGTCCTATATCGACAAAACCTGAAAGGCCACTCAGCAAGGAAGAAGCCACTGCTCCAAAACCGCCATTAAAAAAGCCAGACTACGGTTTGCAACGCACATGGGGACAAAGATCGTACCTTTTGGAGAAATGCTCTCTGGTCTGGTGAAACAAAAATAGAACTGTTTGGCCATTGTTATGTTTGGAGGAAAAAGGGGGAGTCTTGCAAGCCGAAGAACACCATCCCAACCGTGAACCACGGGGGTGGCAGCATCATGTTGTGGGGGTGCTTTGCTGCAGGAGGGACTGGTGCACTTCACAAAATAGATGGCATCATGAGGAAGCAAAAATATGTGCATATATTGAAGCAACATCTGAAGACATCAGTCAGGAAGTTAAAGCTTGGTCGCAAATGGGTCTTCCAAATGGACAATGACCCCAAGCATACTTCCAAAGTTGTGGCAAAATGGCTTAAGGACAACAAAGTCAAGGTATTGGAGTGGCCATCACAAAGCCTGACCTCAATCCTATAGAACATTTGTGGGCAGAACTGAAAAAGTGTGTGCGAACAAGGAGGCCTACAAACCTGACTCAGTTATACCAGCTCTGTCAGGAAGAATGGGCCAAAATTCACCCAACTTATTGTGGGAAGCTTGTGGAAGGCTACCCAAAAAGTTTGATCCAAGTTAAACAATTTAAAGGCAATGCTACCAAATACTAATTGAGTGTATGTAAACTTCTGACCCACTGGGATTGTGATGAAAGAAATAAAAGCTGAAATAAATCATTCTCCTAACTATTTTACATTCTTAAAATCAAGTGGTGACGCTTTGCATTCAGGCCAAAGAGTTCAATCTTGGATTCATCTGACCAGAGAATCTTGTTTTTCATGGTCTGAGAGTCCTTCAGGTCCCTTACGGAAAACTGCAAGTGGGCTGTCATGTGCCTTTTATTGAGGAGTGGCTTCCTTCTGGAAGGTCTTCCCATCTCCACAGAGGAACTCTGGAGGTCTGTCAGAGTGACCAGGGTTCTTGGTCACCTCTGACCATGGCCCTTAATCCTTGATTGCTCATTTTGGCCGGGTGGCCAGCTCTAGGAAGAGTCTTGGTGGTTCCAAACTTCTTCCGTTTAAGAATGATGTAGGCCACTGTGTTCTTGAGGACCTTCAATGCTGCAMAAATGTTTTGGTACACTTCCCCAGATCTGTGCCCCGACACAATCCAGTCTCGGAGGTCTATGGACAATTCCATCGACCTCATGGCTTGGTTTTTGCTCTGACCTGCACTGTCAACTGTGGGACCTTATATAGACAGGTGTGTGCCTTTCCAAATCATGTCCAATCAACTAAATTTACCACAGGTGGACTCCAATCAAGTTGTAGGAACATCTCAAGGATAATCACTCGATACAGGGTACACCTCATAGTAGAGGGTCTGAATACCAATGTAAATAAGGTATTTATGTTTTTTATTTGTAATACATTTGCAAACATTTCTGACAACCTGTTTTGGCTTTGTCGTTATGGGGTATTGTGTGTAGATTGCTGAGGAACATTTTTTATTTAATCCATTTTAGAATAAGGCTGTAACTTTAAATAAATTGGAAAAAGTCGAGGGGTCTGAATACTTTCCCGAATGCACTGTAATTCTATGATATAGATCCCCTGCAGTGACTAGCTAGCAGCCTTGCCTGGCACTCCTCTCCTCTTTCTGTTTCTGCCTCTCTCTCTCTTGGCACAGCCTGCTGTGGAGCTCAGCAAACAGCTGCACCTTCTTACTGCTAAGTGGCTTTTGGATGCTTACCCTGTCTGGCATCTCAGCCAGAGAGAGAGAMYWGAGWGWGYSYSKMKMKSKCACACACACACACACACAGTCTGGCCTGGGGCCTGTGTTAGGTTAACTGTTCCCACCTCTGGCTGTGTAAACCTTGGATGCCCTGCCCTGTAGCTGACCTGGGAAAGGTGTCTGTCGGTCTGTTTGTTAGAGACCATGCCAATGCCAGACCACATGGTATYGTATGCCAATGCGGTGCTGTGCCACACAGAGTGTTGTTAAACTCGTACTGTGGTGTTTTATAGGGTAGGTTCTGGCAGGGGTGCTGATCTGTTGCACCCTTTATGTTGTATTGTACACCATTTTATTTTATTCTAATTTTTTTGTGGGCGATTAATATTGGCTGATGAAAATGTCAAAAAATAAGTGTGTGCGTGCGTGTGTGGTTTATGTGAGCTCATCCACTGTTTATCTGGGGGCTGAGAGATTAGGTGTGCTTTGATAAAGCTCCCTCTCTCTCTGTCTCTCTCTCTCTGTCTCTCTCTCTCTGTCTCTCTCTCTCTGTCTCTCGCTGTCTCTCGCTGTCTCTCGCTGTCTCTCGCTGTCTTGGTGGACTCCATAGCAGAGCAGAGAGGGAGAGAGAAGTGTTGTGTTTTGATGGCCAGGTGGTTTTGCACAGTGCTTTGGAAGGTAGATTGCTGTAGAACTTCAATATAATAGGAATTGATTACCTATAATAGTTTTCAGTGCATTGTTAAGATGCAGCTGCAGCTTTTTATTCCAGCGTAATTACCTAGCGTTTATGGAAGAATGCTTTCTGCTGGTGGAAGGGAATAGATGGAGTAGTGATGAGTCGACGGGACTATTTTCTCTCCTTTCAGAGGTGGGCGCACAAATGGAGTTACGGGCCTACTTCTTTTCATGCCATATGAGGAGGGCTTGTCCACAGAAGTGCATGTTACTGTCAGATGCTGTGGTAGTTAAAGTGACGAAGACTGAAATGGTGGTGGTGTCGTAGCAGTAGGACGATTTATTATGAAGCAGTAATCCAGCGTTTCCCCTATAACTAACCAGTGGATTACACACATTCTAGGGTTAGGGAATGTACTGGTCCTGGGGTTGATTTTGAGAGGTGAACAGAAGGCCAAGGTATCCTCCCTTATGATCAATGAAAGCATCAGTTCATCGATAGACTTTGGCACCAGCAATAAAACGCACATGCTACCTTCTGTTCCCTCTCTCCCTCCCTCCTTCCCCACACCACCACATCACAGAAACACTGCCATACCATGGCGGAAGGAGGGAGAGGGGAGAAAAGAGGGGGGGAAAAATAGGAGGGAGGGGGAAGAGAGCGGGAGAGAGTGAAACCCTGTGAAGCGTTGAGCTGCCTGCACCATGAGGGAGGCCTGCCTCTTGGGTGCTCCTTTCATGTTTTGTACGACTCAACTTGCTGATAGTATCTTGGCTTCTCTTCCTGGTGGGGTGTCGCTCGCTCGGTCGGAGGCTTTCTCTACACCTAGACTGGGCCTCTCTTCTCTCTCTCTCGCTCTCTCTCTTCTCCTCTCTCCATTTTGGACAGCGTTTTCTTTTTTGTTCCTCCTCTGCGGGCCCTCACCACCCCAGCCACCCTGGCTGCCCTACACCCCACCAAATCCCCCAAATCACTGCTTCACGGCCCCGGGATCCCACTGAGCACGTTGCCATGGTCACTGGGAAGCTCCTTGTGTGATGTGGCTCAAAGTGAGCCGTCCCTGGGTGGAATTACCCGCTGCTGAATGGAGAGGAAAAATGACCATTATTACACTTCACAGCCCTGGTCGGGCCTCTATTTAAAGAGAGAATAAAGGAGCCCCGGGGACTTAAGACGAAAGAGAGGGAGCGGGAGAAAAGAGAAAGAAGAAGAGGGAGAGCAGAAGAGGGGGGAGGGAGAAGAGAGAGAGGGGAGTGGAAATGAAAGGGAGGAAAAGAAAGAGCGGAGCACCACAGAGGAGGGAGGGGTCTTTTAAATGGATTAATTTGAGATGATAAATTCTTCGACATGCTTGAATTTGTATGTAATTGTAAACGGTTAAAAAGTCGACTTTTTTTTGTTTACATTTTTTTGTGATTTAAAAAAAWATATATATAATTTTGTGAGTTTTGACCGTTTTTGCTATTAGCCAGAAAACACAACGGCTAGCTATCAAAAGAGGTAACATGGATTTTTTTTTTTAACGTATCATAGTGATACGATCAGACATGGCTCRCACACCAAAGCGTCCCTTTTCTCTTCTCTCTCCCTGGGTCTCCACATAGCTAAGCCCGTGTGCGTTTGTTGCTCTCTGTGAGAGTTCCTCCATACTGGGCTTCTCTGTGTGTGATGGCCCTGTTCTCTTTGAGCCTGAGCTGCTCGGGGCCGAGGCCCACCACGCCTGAGCCTGATCTGGGCCCCATGCAGCCAGGGGCCTCTCTCTGCTACACACATACACACACTCGATCTGATCGGCTGTCTGCCCTCTCCATGGTGTGGTGGGGGGGTTCCTCTGTCCATGTGAGAGAACATCCAGAGGTTTAAGAAGTTTATGCTCCTCAGAGAGGTGGGGTTTGGTTCACCCTCCTGAGAGTTTGTGTGTGAGGGAGTGAGAAGTGCCATTGGAGCTAGCCATGCCTAGAGAGGTTGAGCTAATGGAAGAAGAGCCCTTGAAAAAAAGAGAATCACAGTTCGAGGGGTGGTGGTGGGGGGGGTGAGTAACACACCTGGCAGCCGTGGGGAGAGAGGCTGAGCGAGACAGACTGACTGGGAGCTCTTTATGTGAGCCTGTAGCTAGGGATAGAAGGGGAGAGGGTTTGTGGGGGGAGGGAGGGCAGTAGTGAGAGCTAAGTTACATCCAGTTATTGTTACTCCTCTGAAGGGGCTGCCAGTGGAGGGGGGAGAGGGGGGYATCAATTCAATTCAAAGGGGCTTTATTGGCATGGGAAACATATGTTTACAATGCCAACGCAAGTGATATAAACAAAAATTTAATAAACGATCAGAAATGAACAGTAAACATAACACTCACAAGAGTTTTGGAATAATTATTATATGATGTTATATTATGGCTATACAGTGTTATAAAAATGTGRAAATGGTTAAAGTACGAAAGGGGAGATAAATAAASAGATAAATAATGGTTGTATTTAGAATAGTGTTTGTGTTCCACTGGTTGCCCTTTTTGTATGGCAACCGGTCACAAATCTTGCTGCTGTAATGGGACACTGTGGTATTTCACCTAATAGATATGGGAGTTTCTAAGAAATGTATTTGCTTTCGAATTCTCTGTGGGTCTGTGTAATCTGAGGGAAATATGTGTCTTTAATATGGTCATACATTTGGCAGGAGGTTTAGGAAGTGCAGCTCAGTTTCCACCAAATGTTGTGGGCAGTGGGCACATAGCCTGTCTTCTCTTGAATGCCAGGTCTGCCTACGGCGGACTTTCTCAATAGCAATGCTATGCAGTCACGGTGGTCAGGTATTCTGCCACTGTGTATTCTCTGTTTAGTGCCAGATAGCATTCCAGTTTGCTCAGTTTTTTTGGTTAGTTCTTTCCAATGTGACAAGCAATTATCTTTTTGTTTTCTCATTATTTGGTTTGGTCTAATCCTGGTACTCTGTGGGGTCTATTTGCGTTTGTGAACAGAGCCCATAGAACCAACTGGCTGAGGGGACTTTTCTCTAGGTTCATCTCTTATGGAAGGTTTGGGAATCGCTTCCTTTTAGGTGGTCGTAGAATTTAACGGCTCTTTTCTGGATTTTGATAATTAGCGGGTATCGTACTAATTCTGCTCTCCGTGCATTATTTGGGTTTTTACGGCTGCTGGGTTTGGTTTGTCTCCTGAGAGGGAGGGAGTGAGAAAAGGACGGAGGCAGATGAAGAGCTTTTTTTTATTTATCCTTTATTTAACTAGGCAAGTCAGTTAAGAACAAATTCTTATTTACAATGACGGCCTACCGGGGTACACTGCCTTGCTCCGGGGCAGAACGACAGATTTTTACCTTGTCAGCTCGGGGATTCGATCCAGCAACCTTTCAGTTATTGGCCCAACGCTCTAACCACTAGGCTACCTGCCGCCCTAGCTTAACAGGCAAAATGCTGCAGGTGGACAACGATTGCTCCCATTGGTCAGTTCTGATGAGGTAGTTGAGATCCTAGGATTATATAAATTGTATAAATAGTTTTTCTTTAGAAAATCCTATTTATTAATTAACGTGGATGTTGATTTAAGGCAGCCCTTCGTACCTCTCTGATTCAGAGGGGTTAAATGCGGAAGACACATTTCGGTTGAATGCGTTCCGTTGTGCAACTGACTAGGTATCCCCTTTCCCTCCCCTAAAGGTACCAAAGTGGATGCTTATCTGACAATGACTAAATGCTCCATTATTATGATACCTAACAGTGAGGTATTGTAACGGTTGGTCAACATAGCGTGTTGTGTGACTGTGGTAGCTAGTTAGTGACACTGTGGCCCACGTTGATGATGTAATGCCCAGAAACATTGCATCACTCTGCTGTCATGCAGTCATGTTTTAATTTTTTTTAAATTTAGATGATAAGGTTATTATGTTATCTTACTGTACATGACGTAAGACGTTTGTTTGTCACACGTCCTGTTTTAATAAGAAAAGGAACCCAACTCCACTTCCTAGTAGTCTTAGCTTTTTCACTGGAATACAACACAGTCGTTTTGATGTGTACCTTTTGATAAGTGGCTGACTTACTACGTTCCTGTTTAGTGTTTCACTTTCTAATTTCCTCCAATTCTGTCTCTCCACTCTTCTGTCTCTCCACTCTCTCTTTACTGATGAGCCAAAGGACACGTTTTCAATTCTCGACTATAAAACGGGTTTACATGTTTCCAAGAGAACGTTCCCGCAAGGATGTCCTTGATTCAAGATTTTGTGGGCCCTTTTGTTACAAATTGATGAGAAATATTGACTGACTGTAGTAGAGTGTCCTTGCATTAGGATGTTCCTAGTAAATAGCCTAGTTCCTAGTAGTGCTTCTTTCTACAACTTGAATGCAGCACTGCAGCTTTGTACTGACAGCTAGGGGGGTTTATGAGTTTCAACAAKAAAAAAAAAGTTGACTTGGTAGATTTGTGAGCAAAAAAGCCCAGTTGGTATTATTTCAGCAGTTAACCATGTGATTCTTTGTTTAGCGTTGTCTCAGCCACACATGGTAGTCAATGAACATCAGTAATAAATTCACTGCAGAGGAATCTACAGAGACCTGTGGAATACAAATGATTATTACTTCCATAAATCAATTATACGGTCATAACGGCTTAGGAGATGTATGCATACAGGTTTTTCGTTGGTGATCCTACAGTACTTTTCCAGTTCTGAAGTAGAGGAGGTCAGTTGGTTGGTTGGTGGGAATACTTTATAAAAGGCAGCAGGGTTCCCGAGTCTGACCCACCATCTACCAGAATGTCACGGCCGTTTAAAGGAGTGGACCAAGGTGCAGCGTTTTGAGCGTACATACTTGTTTATTTAACGATGTCGCCAACAAAACAATAAACAACCAACCGACACGTGAAGCCAACGTAGTGCTCACAGGCAACTAAACATGGACAACTACCCACAAAACCTAAATAGGCTCCCCAATCAGAGACAACGATAAACAGCTGTCTCTGATTGGGAACCCATTCAGGCCACCATAAACCTACATACCCCTAGACAATACAAAATCCCCATAGATAACCAAAAAACCCTAGACAAGACAAAAAAAACAAGACAATACAAAAACTAAACAAACCACCCCTTGTCACACCCTGACCAAATAATAAAGAAAGCAAATATAACTGCAAGCTGGCATAAGACGTGCAGGGCTGGGGAGGCACACAGGAGGCCTGGTGCGTGGGGCTGGCACAGTCTTCACCAGACGGCTAGCACGCACCTCAGGACGAGTATGGAGAGCTGACTCAGGTGACATCAACTCGAGGACACGCTCCATAGGGCGAATTTCGTGCCTCATGCACCAACACAGCAGCTCTCTCATAGCTCTCTCCTCCAATKTAACCATCAACTCCTTCACTGTCTCTGCTTCGCTCCCCTCGCTCACCTCCAATTTCACCCCGACTGGCTCTGGTTCCATCCTCAGCTCCGCCGACCGTCCCGTGTGCCGCCCCCCAAATTGTTTTTCTTGGGGCTGCCTCTCCTGGCCACGCTGCTTGGTCCTTTGGTGGTGGGTAGTTCTGTCACGATCGTCTGTTGAATTAGGTGTGGACCAAAGCGCAGCGGGGTAAGTGTTCATGTTATTTTTATTTAAACAGAACACTAAACAAAATAACAAAGAGCATGAACGAAAACGAAACAGTCCTGTCAGGTGCAGCAGCACAAAACAGAAAACAACTACCCACAAACACAGGTGGAAAAAGGATACCTAAGTATGGTTCTCAATCAGAGACAACGTTAGACAGCTGCCTCTGATTGAGAACCACACCCGGCCAAACACACAGAAATAGAAAACATAGAACACAAAACATAGAATGCCCACCCCAACTCACGCCCTGACCAAACCAAAATAGAGACATAAAAAGGATCTCTAAGGTCAGGGCGTGACACAGAAGGGTTGTTTATTTTCCTGCGGATCACAAAGGCTGGAAAAGCAAACCAGTAAGAAAACAAAAACAGGGGGATAGAGACGAGAAAAAATGTAGGATATTTAATTAGCGGTTGTCCATTCTCTGTCTGTTTGGTCTCCACAGGGCAGAACCCACACACAGGGAAGAGCAGTGGCTGATGGGTGCTTGATTAGGTCCTGTGTTTTAAGTAAAACTAAGGACTGGGCAGTGGATAACACACATACACACACACACAGAGAGAGCGCGCGCATAGGGATGATGGGTATACACACAGAGTGTACAAATCATTAGGAACACCTTCCTAATATTGAATGGCACCCCTTTCCTTTTTCCCTCAGAACAGCCTCAATTCGTCAGGGCATGGACTCTACAAGGTGTCAAAAGCGTTCCACAGGGATGCTGGCTCATGTTGACTCCAATGCTTCCCACAATTGTGTCAAGTTGTCTGGATGTCCTTTGGGTGGTGGACCAATCTTGATACACACAYGAAACCCAGCCTGGCACCTACTACCATACCCTGTTCAAAGGCACTTCAGTATTTTTGTCTAGCCCATTCACCCTCTGAATGGCAGACATACACAATCCATGTCTCAATTGTCTCAAGGCTTAAACGTCCTTATTTAACCTGTCTCTTCTCTTTCATCTCCACTGATTTGAAGTCGATTTAACAAGTGACATCAATAAGGGATCGTAGCTTTCACCTGGATTCACCTGGTCAGTCTGTCATGGAAAGCAGGTGTTTCTAATGTTTTGTACACTCAGTGGTGAGGTAGGGAAGAGGGACTGGTGTTATGGAGGACAACGGGCAGGGAGAGAGGTAAAYAGAGGTGTAGAGCGAAAGACGGTCTGATGAGAGAGTTCTCTCCTGCAGAACTGTAGGCGTTAATGGGTCTGTTGCTGTTTGCCAAGTCACACTGCTCTGGCTGGCCCTCTGAGGTGCCCCACCTCACACACATGTACATGCACACACACCTACTCGGTGCTCATGCACACACACGCAGTCATTCAAGCACTCGTGGGCACAAGTATGCAGACACACACTCATGCACGCACACACACTCACAGTGCAACACAATTGTATAATTTTGGTTATGTAACGCTGGCTGAATGGTCACTCCGCATTGTGCGCTGAGGCAGAGACAGGGGAAAAGAGAGGGGAGAGAGAGGGGGGACCTAGAGAGGTAGAGGGAGGTAAGGAAAGAGGGAGAAAGGGAGAGACAGCGGGAAAGAGTTTTGGGAGAGAGATTGAGAAGATCTATTAGGATCTCTTTTAGCCTACCAGTGGCTAGTCTTCCAAGAGTTCTTAAGAGGTAGGGGAGAGGGAGTGGGCGAGAAAGGGAAAGAGATAGGGGAGACTGAATGGGAAAGAAATGGGAGAGAGGTATGGGAGAGGGGAAGAGAGGAGCACCTGGTATTAGCATCTAGCGTTAGCATTTAGCATAGTCTCTAACGTTCTAGCATTAGCGTCTAGTGGTACCTAGCGTAGCACCTTGCGCTAGCATCCAGTGTAGCAACTTGCATAAGCATCTAACATGGTGTTGTCCACAGAATGCACGTTTACTAATGACATCAGCCACACACACTCCCGTAGCTGGCTATGTTGTGTTTGGTATGAGACCAGAGGACCAGAGCCCCAAAGTACTGTACCTGAGACGGGCACCCCTCTCTCTTTGTCTTTCTACTAGTGAGGTCATCATCTGTCTCTCTCTTTCTCTATATCTCTATCTGATCGAGGTTCCGTACCCTTCCGTACCCACTGTGTTCCGAGTAAGGTTCCATACATACCCTCACACACATGTGCTGACAGTGTGGTGATGGGGTGGCCCCAGAATTAATGCTGGGTCATTTCTGTCTCTAGACCACGATCAGGTGGTGAAGCTGGAAGAATTTTGAAAAACTATTCTGTGACGTTGCCATTTTCATATTGGTGAGACCCATCACATTGACTGACTACAAGTTGGACTAAGCAGATGACACTGATCAGGGGAATCTTCCCTCGTCATACTGTAGCTGCCTGCCTGGGCCTAGCTGCTAGCTTTTGCTTTTTGGAGCCCTTTTAAAGAGGCAGAGTCCCCATCCACAATAAAACATCCCCCACCCTGCCTTGAAGTAAATACTGATCTGACTATAATGGATAGATACAAACGATGTACTTAAACCTGTACTAACTCCCATTCATTTGTCTTAGATTAGTGATTACTTCAAGGAAGAGACGAAGGACGGATACGTGTTTAAAAAATACTCAAACAAGACCAGCGATTCTGTTCTGCTCAGACCCTCAGTGTACCTCACGTCTGGAATAGGGTTATGAATGGCTGTCGCCGTGGCTCCCAGAGTGGTTCAAGTGATCCCGTGTCCATATTTACATTCAGTAAACTGCTAGTTTACACAGGAATGTGTCCCAAATAGCACACTAGTGCACTACTTTTTTACCAGGCCCCTATGGGCCTTGGTCTAAAGTAGTGCACTATAAAGGGATTAGGGAGATATTTGGCTCCTACACCAGGAGTGGAACACAAGTGGCTTTTTATGTGCTTCATAAACATTTTTTACATCCCCCAAAAATACTTTGAAATTGTATCGTTGACGTTCCCCTCAACTCATGTAAAACACTCAACTTTAACGGGCTGCCCCGGTGATATTAAAAAGGAGAATTACGGACAGAGGGAGAGTCGAGTTGACTTTTTTCAAAAGAATGTCGCCCCAAAAGTCAAGGGCACTCAAAGTCCACATGCAGTCAGGAATCTGGACGTGGMGTTTTTACGCCCCGTAGAACTGGAGAGCCGTACAGAGTCTAGGTGGAGGTTTCAGGGTGGGATTTCATGGCCATGAGGAACGACACTGAGGATGAGGAGAAAGGGGTTAATGTGCGTGTGCGACTGTATGGTATGTCCCCGTGCGATTGGTTGGACAATGTGTATAGCTCAGAAGTAGCAGGTCGTGATTTAGCAGTGCAGGTTATTTCATTTTTTATTCTGCCTCAATCACTGGTTATGAGAGTAAACCGAAGTGTGCTGTTGAAGCTACAGTTAATGTCGGAAGTTTACATACACTTAGGTTGGCGTCCTTAAAACTCGTTTTTCAACCTCCACAAATTTCTTGTTAACAAACTATAGTTTTGGCAGGTTAGGACATCTACTTTGTGCACGACACAAGTCATTTTTCCAACAATTGTTTACAGATTATTTCACTGTATCACAATTCCAGTGGGTCAGAAGTTTACATACACCAAGTTGACTGTGCCTTTAAACAAATTCCAGAAAACGATGTCATGGCTTTAGAAGCTTCTGATAGGCTAATTGACACCATTTGAGTCAATTGGAGGTGTACCTGTGGATGTATTTCAAGGCCTACCTTCAAACTCAGTGCCTCTTTGCTTGACATTATGGGGAAATCAAAAGAAATCAACCAAAAATGGTAGTCCTTACAAGTCTGGTTCATCCTTGGGAGCAATTTCCAAACGCCTGAAGGTACCACGTTCATCTGTACAAACAATAGTACGCAAGTATAAACACCATGGGACCACGCAGCCATCATACCGCTCAGGAAGGAGACGTGTTATATCTCCTAGAGATGAACGTACTTTGGTGCGAAAAGTGCAAATCAATCCCAGAACTACAGCAAAGGACAAAAGTACAAAAGTATCTATATCCACAGTAAAACGAGTCCTATATCGACATAACCTGAAAGGCCGCTCAGCAAGGAAGACGCCACTGCTCCAAACCGCCATAAAAAAGCCAGACTACGGTTCGCAACTGCACAATGGGACAAAGATCATACTTTTTGGAGAAATGTCCTCTGGTCTGATGAAACAAAAATAGAACTGTTTGTTTAGAACTCATTGTTTTGTTTGTAGGAAAAAGGGGGAGGCTTGAAAGCCAAAGAACACCATCCCAACTGGGGGTGGCAGCATCATGTTGTGTGAGTGCTTTGCTGCAGGAGGGACTGGTGCACTAAACAAAATAGATGGCATCATGAAATAAATCATTTTCTCTACTATTATTCAGACATTTCACATTCTTAAAATAAAGTGGTGATCCTAACTGACCTAAGACATGGAATTGTTACTCGGATTAAATGTCAGGAATTTTGAAAAACTGAGTTTAAATGTATTTGGCTAAGGTGTATGTAAACTTCAGACTTCAACTGTATGTGCTAAACGTGTAGTCTAAAATAACTCACACGGTGTTATTGAGGTAAACTATTGTGCTCACACCATTTTTTTGCGTGCGTTTAAGGGATTTTCTGTCTCCTGCTGGATGTATACTGCATAGATATTTTGCTCAGTAGTGATGTCATCTACTATAGTTGGTGGATAATAGTTAATTAGTCACATATGGGAAACGAAGTTCAGTTCGTTTGAATGCCATTGGCAAACATGTCTACATATATGCATGTGTCGGATGAAGAGTCATTCTGAGAACAGAGCTTTCATTTTATTTTAGCAGAATGTAAATAATGCCCTGGCACACGGTCTCTAAAACAGAAAGGAGCGAGAAAAGAAGCTGACCACATGTAAGAAAATCCATGGGAGAAAAGTATGCCTTTATCTTTTAATAAAGGGAGGAGAAGCCAGGAGGCTACATGAAATGACTGTGTAATAGCAGAGGAGAGGAGAACCTTCTGAAGACTTAATTCACTTAATTATAGCAGTGAGCAGAGCGGGAGAGCAGAGCGGGGGAGGGAAGAAAAGAGAGGAAAGAAAAAAGAGGGCGAGCAAGCATGAGAGAGTGAGAAATGGAGAGTTAAACTCTGATGAGAGCTTAGCTAAGTATACAGGTTACAGGTGTATACACAGCCTTGTGTGTGTGTGTGTGTGTGTGTGTGTGTGTGTGTGTGTGTGTGTGTGTGTGTGTGTGTGTGTGTGTGTGTGTGTGTGTGTGTGTGTGTGTGTGTGTGTGTGTGTGTGTGTGTGCTTCTAAGGCCGTGTTTACACAGGCAGCCCAATTCTGATCTTTTTTCCACTAATTGGTCTTTTGACCAATCACATCAGATCTTTTTCAGAGCTGATCTAATTGGTCAAAAGACCAATTACTGGGGGAAAAAGATCAGAATTTGGCTGRCTGTGTAAACGCAGCCTATGTGTGTGCACTTGGGTGCATGTTTATGTGCGTGTGTGTGTGTGTGTGTGTGTGTGTGTGTGTGTGTGTGTGTGTGTGTGTGTGTGTGTGTGTGTGTGTGTGTGTGTGTGTGTGTGTGTGTGTGTGTGTGTGTGTGTGTGTGAGAGAAAGAGTGAGACTGTACAGATTACACATATTACACATGTGTACACCAGGAGGCTGCTGAGGGGAGCACAGCTCATAATGCCTAGAATGGAGTCAATAGAATTGTAGCAAACACATGGTTTTCATGTGGCTGATACCATTCCATTGTCTCCATTCCAGCTATTATTCTGAGCCGCCCTCCCCTCAGCAGCCTCCTCTGGTGCACATACAGTGTCTAAACAGTTGGACCTAGTGTTCATGCTGATCTATCCTGAGAAAAGTCACTTCCCAGACTGCATGGTGAAATCTTCTTTCCTTTAAAAAACACAAGCTGGCAGATGTATTTAGCCGTTCTAAACATAGGCTTCTTCTTCCTCTCTGTCCTCTGTGTCTAGACGCCAGGCTCTCCTCCTCTCCTCGTTGTAGGCTGTGGTTTCTGTCCACTTGGGTTGGATTGTACCCTCTTTCTCATGCTCAGGGCCAACATGTAGCCAGTTGAGCCAGCGGCTGGGCCGCACACTGTGGCTCTGGCTTTAAGTCAGTGGCTGTGTCCCAATTGGCACCATAGGGTTCTGATCATAAGTAGTGCACTATGTAGAGAGTAGGGTGCTATTTGAGACTCCGACTAGCTCTGGGTAAGTGTAAGTGTTTATGACAGACAGGCCATATGCATGGCATGGCAGACAGCTAGAGTTTAGAGTTTCTGACCTGTGAGTTTCATGTTTTGTTTACTTTAAAACATACTGTAAGTCGCTTTAGAGGCAACTTTACATTGTTATTTCAGTCACCCTTGCCACCTTTTACTTACGCAAAGACAAGGCCATATCTTTCTATAGTTCTCCTACAAATATATTATGGAGATTCACATTGTTATCTGGTAGCTGTGGAAGTAACATTACTTGAAATTCCTGAGCGGTTTTGAACCGATGAAGCAAACAGAATTACTGATCAGAACATCATTTTTTTTGCCTGATGCTATACTTGTACAACACCACCCTATTCTTTCTTTACTTCATAGAAACCCTCGAACAGTGTGTGAAAGTGTAGGAGTAGAAGGTTTTAGTGTGACAAGACCTATGACGTTGTGGAGTAGTGTGTCGGCCTTTTCTCTCTTCATAGGGACTAGGAGCACACCGCTACGCTACTCTGCTCTGTTTTTCTGTGCTCTATTCCATTCTACTCAACTCTGCTCTGTTGTACTCTGCTCTACTCCACTCTGCTCTACTCCACTCTGCTCTACTCCACTCTGCTCTGCTCAGGGGAAATAGTTTTTTTTGTTGTTGATGTACAACCATCCATGCCTTCTCTCAACGTGTGGTGTGTGTGTGGTGTGTGTGTGTGTGTGTGTGTGTTGTGTGTGTGGTGTGTGTGTTGTGTGTGTGTGGGTGGTGTGTGTGTGTGTGTGTGCTCGTGTGTGCTCGTGTGTGTGTGCTCGTGTGTGTGTGCTCATGTGTGTGTGTGTGTGTGTGTGCTCATGTGTGTGCGCTTTACGTTAAAAGAGGGAGCTGCGCTTGCCTGTAGGTACATTTTTGTGTCATCAGGCAGGCGAGTTCCTACACTGCAGCGCATGCCCAAATGGAGATTCTTTAGCAGGATCTCTTTCTTCTTGAAGCGTCTTACCAAGAGCTATTAATTATTAACGTAGATGGCTAACATCAAAGCGTCTGAATTAAATGGACTACAGCCAGAGCCTGGCAATGGAGAGCTGAAACTGGTGAGAGGGAAACACACAGAGAACAGAGTAAGAGAATTCACTCTTCGCCTCAGAAGTTTAAACGATTTATGCAGTTGGGGGAAAAAGAAACGTGTTAGCTCCTATAAAGTGGACACGACTGTAGACTAAAGAAAGGACTAGCAATGAGTTCTATTTAACCCATTAATCACTCGTTGGTCTCTGTGTGTGGATACTGCATTCCGTATGTGGGTACTACTTTGTTGTGAGTCAGTTTTGTTGTTGATCGATGGTGAGCATTAGTGAATCATTCATCCCTTCTACCCTGTGAGAACTGTATTAAAGAATACACACACACACACACAGTGTGACTCTGCACACTTCCTCTAGTTCAAAATGAAGGTGAATGTGGATTGAGGTGGAGGGGCGCCAGTCAGCCTGGCCTGGCAGGTGTAGTAACAGATGTACAGTACCAGTCAAGTTTGGAGCACCTACCTACGAACTGGCTCTATGAGACCGCCACAGGAAAGGAAGACCCAGAGTTACTCTGCTGCAGAGGATAAGTTCATTAGAGTTATCAGCTCAGAATTAACAGCCCAGCATGTATCAAGTAACAAGACATAGCAACTGTCAAGAGGAGACTGCGTGAATCAGGCTTCATGGTCTATATTGCTGCAAGAAACCATACTAAAGGACACCATATGAGAAGAGACTTGCTTGGGCAAGAACACGAGCATGGACATTAGACCGGTGGATATATGTCGTTTGGTCTGATGAGTCCAAATTTGAGATTTTGGTTCCAAACGCTTTGTCTTTGTGAGAAGCAGAGTAGGTGAACGGATGATCTCCGATGTGTGGTTCTACCTGGAAGCATGGAGGAGGAGGTGTGATGGTGTGGGGATGCTTTGCTGGTGCCTGTCTATGATTTATTTCGAATTCAAGCACAACTTAACCTGCATGGCTACAACAGCTTCGCAGCGATAGGACATCCCATCTGGTTTGCGCTTAGTGGGACTAAATTGTGTTTTGAAAGGGACACTGATGCACACACCCCAGGCTGTGTTAAGGGCTATTTGACCAAGGGAGAGAGTGATGGAGTGCTGCATCAGATGACTGGCCTCCACAATCACCTGCTAACCCAATTGAGATGGTTTGGGATGTGTTAGCATATGTGGAACTCCTTCAAGACTGTTGGAAAAGCATTCCAGGTGAAGCTGGTTGCAGATGCCAAGCGTGTGCAAAGCTGTCATCAAGGCAAAGGGTGGATACTTTGAAGAATCTCAAATAAAAAATATATTTTGATTTGTCTAACCATTTGTTGGTTACTACATGATTCCAAATGTGTTATTCCATAGTTTATGTCTTCACTATTATTCTACAATGTAGAAAATAGTACAAATAAAGAAAAACCCTTGAATGAGTACTGTAGGTGTGTCCAAACTTTTGACTGGTACTTTATGTTCCATGTGTGTAGTTCCATTTTCCTGGAAGGCCTTTTGGCCCAATTGATGAAAGGTTCCACTCCATGGGTCCTTTGCACAGGTAGACCAAACCTTTGACTGGTACTGTATATAGATGATGGGAATAGAGAGAGAGGGAGGGATCAATCAAGCACAGTATGTTCCAAATGTCAGCCTATTCCCTTTATAGTGCACTACTTTTGACAAGAGCCTATGACTGCTCTCTGCTCTCCCTCGCTAGTCTTTCTACCGGTCTATCTCCGGTTGTACAGTATTGGAGAGGAATCAGTCCTGGTTGTAGGGAACACGAGTCCCAAGGGTTCCCCGTTCTCTCCTACACGGTGGCTTCTGCAAGTTCTCATCTTTGGGATAGAACATCTATCATATGGAAAGACGGGAGCTATATCAGGCGTACAATATAAGTGTAGGGAGCTGGTCTTTTCTCCCGCCTTGGGCTGCCCTCTTATGCCCTGGACTGTATGCTCATTAATGTCTATATTCAGCTTAAATACAGGACAGAATTGTAATCAAACTGCATGGCACAGTCTCTCTCTCTCTCACACACATACACAGGGTCGCTGGTTCGAATCCCCGCCCGGCAAGTTGGAGAAATCTGCCGTTCTGCCCATTGAGCAAGGCACTTAACCCCCAACAACAACTGCTCTCCGGGTGCCGATGACGTGGATATCGATTAAAGCAACCCRCCGCATTTCTCTGATTCAGAGGGGTTGGGTTAAATGCAGAAGACACATTTCAGTTAATCGCATTCAGTTGTACAACTGACTGGGTATCGCCTTTCCCTTCCCTATAAGTTGTAGATTCTTCCGTGCTCTAAAGTGGAATGAAGTCCGCGGGGTTCGTTCCAACTTCTTCCAGCTGCTTAACTACAACTTTAATTGAAGAACAAAACAGTTCAACTCAATAGCGCTTGGCGTAAACGGTTTCTGTTGCGAAACTTTTTGCATCAGAATCAGCGTAAAGAATACACCCCTGGGCTCAGACAGAATGGATGTTGGTTGGTCAGGGAAAGTAGGAGTTAAAGGGCCAATCAGCAGTTGAAACAATAAAAAAAAGCGTTCTACCCGCCACTGTTTCGCTAAAAAGCTGAGGGATCGGGCTGGAGAAATGTAATCACTCTCAAATCCATAGACAGAGCAAGGACTTACCATCTCTGATATAAAAATGATAGTTTTAACCATATTTTGAGGCTATACAGTGTTTGTTTACATTTACTTTCCACTGAAATGTGTCTTCCGCATTTAACCCAACCCTTCTGAATCAGAGAGGTGCGGGGGACTGTCTTAATCAACATCCATGTCTTCGGCGCCCAGGGAACAGTGGGTTAACTGCCTTGCTCAGGGGCAGACCGACAGATTTGACCTTGTCAGCTCGGGGATTCGATCCAGCAACCTTTCGGTTACTGGCCCAGCGCTCACTAGGCTACCTGCCGCCCACATTGGTGAGAAACAAGCTAATATTTTTGATGAGGTACGACGGTTAAACTAAGCTCATGAGGCATATATAAGTTAAATTATTCAAGAAACAGTGGGTACAGAGGGATGACGTTTTGGCTTGCCTGTTGACATCACCATGCGATAAATTGGTTAATAGGCCAACATGCAAGAGAGTTACAAACCTCAATAATAGCTCGTTTTCAGTTTTCCCGTCCCCACTCAGACCATTCTCAGACTGTCTCAGCAAAATTCTTACTGTGATTTGTTTTAATTAAAATGGTCAAAGAACCAAAAATAGGTTCTTAGTCCTAGAGCAAATTGCTCTTTGCTGTCTTGGAGAGGTCTGAGTGGGGAGGGGAACCCCGGTTCTCTGATATTATGAGTGTGATATTATGAGTGGGGTTCGCTAAGGACCGCCCTCTGATTATTATCAAGCATGCTTCTCTTCCTGACGCTCTTGCGCGCAGGGAAATGCAGTGAGATATCTCACTCGTAATATCAGAGAACCGAGGTTACACAGGTGAACTTAAGTTCTCTTTCAAATAAATCTCACATGTGGGGATATGGTCAAGTTGCGTATCGCTGAAGCCAGGGAAGTCCCTACATAGCAGCCCTCAGAGGTCCCAAAACTAAGGGAGTACGGACCAAGAAAATGCAGGGACAACCCGTCAGGAAAAACCTCAAAAAGTGAGGGAAAGCCCAATACATGGACCAATCTCAGTATAATGAGACATGTCCCAAAAACAGTGCCCAAGAGGTCAATTCCTCTATAGGAGAGGGCCCTTCCAAGCCTCTCTGAAGGCTATCACCCTTGCCATTATAAATCAATATAATGGTCCCCGTGACCTTGACAGGCCTTGAGCGCCTATAGAAGACAGCCACTCAATTTCGAATCTGGACACGGTCCGCTTGTAYACATTAAGGAGCCCAAACTCCACTGGAGGATGGGAGAACGGGGTCATCAGTCCCCAACTCCTGTGCTATCTCAAGGATTTCCGTGAGTTGATCCCGTCGTCATCCTCGTTGTCCCCTAACTCTCTTTCCCCTGACACTACTTCGTCAGACAGTCAGGGGAGGGAGTCGAGGCTATCCATGACCTTGTCCCAACTGGGCTCGGTTGCGGGGAGCTGAGCCTCAGCTGTCGCTTTTGGCTCGGAGGCATGAGGGGCTAACGAGATAAAAGCACATTTCAGCCTCCTCTTCAGACCTGCTGTAGTAAGCAATCTGCAGTGCTTACAGGACTCGGGGTCCTCGAGCGCCTCCGAGGCATGTTCCCTACCCAAGCAATTAATGCATAGAGGGTGGGAATCTTTCCCCGCTATCATGAAGCCGCAAGCTCAAGAACGTGGGGGTTCGAGTGCTGGGCTAGGCTCGTCCTGGGATGGGATAGCAGTGGCCATTTCAACGGATAAGGGGGACCGAACAATGCCTGTTGTAAAAATAACGTGCAGACGGCATAGGCTAGCTAGTTAGAAGCCCTGTGGCTGGTGGCTAAAAAAAGAGTAGCTTGTGTAAACAGCGACACCAAGCTAGCTAGTTAGGAGCCTTGCGGCATAGCACAAGCAATATTGAGCACTCTGTAACGCTATAGCTGCGAGGCTAGTGGGGCGTAAGCTAGCTAGCAGCCACCTCATGGTGAATGTGTGCTGTGGCTAGCTCAGTGCTGGCTGAAGGAAACCGAGTGACCGAGTTAGCATTCAGAGAAAAAAGCTCCCGTGACTGACAGTGCCTTGAAGGCAGAGAGGGTCGGTCTAGCTAACACAACGGGTGAGCGTAGCTTAACTAGACTATAGAAGGGAGCTAGCAAAGCTACCGTGTTGCAGGTAGGGTATGCTAGTGAGGTTTGCTTTCCTCTCAGCAAGTTAGCCGAAGCCTTGCAGCATGGGCTAACTGAGTATCAATAGCTAGCAGTGACACTAGCTACTAACGGAGACTGAGAAGTCGAAATTTCTACTTAAATCAAAAACCTGGTTAGAAGTCAACCTCTCAACAGGGTCTGAAGACCTATGCTCGGCAGCGATACCCTTCACGGATCACTTGTGAGCTGGCAAACGGTATCCAGTCGATATGAGGAGAACTAGAGTAGTGACACTTCTGTTGAGGAAAAGAAGTGAAAATAACCAGAGGGCGGGAGAGTGTCTCCTTTGATGGAATTGAGGGTCACCTCATTCGCCGCTTTGCCTGTCTGTCTCCAACAGAGTGTTTTAGATTGATACTTTCGAGAGTAGGCGGTCCTTAGTGAACCCCAATTGTGAGATATCATAATGAATAAAAGAGAACTGAAAACGAGCTGTTACTGGCAGAGAGTTTTGGTGATGTCACCAGGCAGGCCAAAACACCATCCCACCAAAACAGGCAGCTCTTTTGTGTGTCCTAAATGGCACCCTATTCCCTTTTATAGTGCACTTCTTTTAACCAGAGACCTGGGCCCAGGACAAAATAAGTGCACTACAATAGGCTGTCATTTGGTATACTGGTCTGTCTCTCGTGACACCATGTAGTAAGAAAGAAAGTTGAGAGACAGAACACATGTGCTCATCCTTCCAAAGTTATCATCGTGTTGTTTACCTCTCCATGGACTGGGGTCGACTCCCTCGGTCATCTCTCTCGCGTTTTCTCTCTCTCGAGGTCTCTCTCCGTCTAGCTGCTGGGCCTAGCTGCTGCTGGAGTCAGGCCATTCAAAGTCACACAACCCCCTCCAGTGGCTGGGAGTGAGAGTGCAATGTTTGGAGGGAAAATACATTGAAACAACTGAGTATAAAAAACATTGAGGACACCTGCTCTTTCTATGACATAGACTGACCAGGTGAATCCAGGTGAAAGCTATGATTCCTTATTGATGTCACTTGTTAATTCCACTTCAATCAGGGGTATGGTAGTAGGTGACAGGCGCGCCGGTTTGTGTCAAGAACTGCAACGCTGCTGGGTTTTTTACGCTCAACAGTTTCCCATGTGTATCAAAAGGTCAACCACCCAGAGGACATCCAGCCAACTTGACACAATTGTGGGAAGTATTGGCTTCAACATGGGCCAGCATTCCTGTGGAACGCTTTCAACACCTTGTAGAGTCCATGCCCCGACGAATTGAGGCTGTTCTGAGGGCAAAAGGGGGTGCAACGCAATATCAGGAAGGTGTTCTTAATGTTTTGTACACTCAGTGTAGACACACTTTGATTGTTAAGCAACAAAACTGACGAGTGTGCAACTATGGGGCAAAACAGACTGGGTTGTCTTAGACTATTGACAACATGTAAACTCTATTTCGTCTCCAAATGTTTATTGAAAACACAAACACATTTGCACACACTTGTTGTCTTTCAATGACATTGTTACAGTTGTTGGTTAGCTAGCTTATAACGAGCCACCTAGGATTCCCCACAAGGCAGCTTCTTGTCATTGTTGCTCGCTTGTCTGTCTGGCTCCCGGTTTCAATTTCCGTTTCAGATGTACTTATTTGAGTTCAAGGTGATGTTTGTAAACGAGTAGTGAAAGTAGTGCCTTCATTTGAATGATTTATGCATATCTAATGATTGTGTTTTTCTCTGTTTATTGCAGGCGAAGCGAGCGGTTCAGAGGGGAGCGACGGCTGTCATATTTGACGTGTCCGAAAACCCTGATGCCATCGATCAGGTCAGTATACACACACACACACACACACACACACACACACACACACACACACACACACACACACACACACACACACACACACACACACACACACACACACACACACACACACACACACACACGGCACTCACATCCTAAGTCTCCACTTATTCAATGAAGGAAACAGAGTAGCTATAAGCCAACGTGCTAAGGTTAAAAACAGATTCCTCTCCATTCAAACACCCACATTCTTCTTCTCTTTTCAAAGACCTTCTGTCCTAACAAGACCACTGTCAACTGACTGAGACATGCCCTGCTATGACAAGCAGGTTGTGTGTTTGCCCAACAATATACTCTTTCTGGTCAAACCCATGTGGATGAAGCAGGCTCATTCAACTATTAGGGGCTTTGAGTCTAGCCTAAGGACCCGTCCCAAGTGGCACTCTATTCCTTATATGGTGCATAGAGCTCTGGTCAGAAGTAGTGCACTATATAGGGAATATGGTGCCATTTAGGATGCAGACTGAGTCCTAGCCTGCCTGCCTTAAGAACAGTGTACTGTGTGAGAGAGACGTTAAATTGATATTCAGGTTAGGGTTTTACTCAACCATGAGCGTGCTCCGTGGAGCTCATAATTGCAGAGGTAGTTTAGAGCTGCTACTGCACACCAACACATTACCTCATCCCCTAGTACCCCGAATAATCCGAGTCTCTCTCGCTTTTATCTCTCTCTCTCGTTCTGACTCTTTTTTTCTCTTCTCTCGCGGACTTTTCTCTCTCTACTTCTTTCTCCTTCTCTCCCTCTCCCTCTCTCTCTTTGTCTCTCTCCTTCCATTCTACCTGAGCTAGTTCCTGTTTCTATGTTGTTGGCTGGTGAGCTCCCTGCCTGTAATACAGAAGTCTCTCCTCCACCCTCTAGCTTCCACCGGTGCAGCGTACATAGCAGCTTTGTCAGAGAGAAGAATTCTCCTGTGGTATTCAGCCAGGCCCATAGCACCAGGCCCAGAGCACCAGGCCCGAACATGCAGGTTTCTCTGTGAACAGGCCTCCAGGCTGTAGGCTACAGCAGCAGTGTAGCAGCGACCCACAGAGATGAAAGGCTTGAGAAGGGACCACATGAAAGGCAGTGTGGCCCGCGGGGTTAAATTCCCCTAAGAGGGTTTCCAGTCGCAGCTGCCCAATCGGTACAGACACGACCCACAAGGCCGAGGGGCAGGGAGGAGGAGTTACAGAGAGTTACAGTTAACGTACTACGGGTGAAATTAGGAGGGAGAGAGAGGGTTAGAAAGTTAATGTTTTTAACCTCTCTTTTTTAAATTGTTCTTGCCACTTACATGATCTATCTACTTTTACGAAGGCTTTAATTTAATGTAGAGTTAAACATGATGGTTTCTGATAATAGAGAAGCACTTTGTTGAAGTTCCATTTGACTTCGAGGGGTTGAGTATCTCATCTTTCAAATTCACTTTGTCCTTCAATTCAAGCACATGCAGCGTAACTTTGCTAGCAGTGTTGGCACTTTTGAGAGTCTAGTGTAGATTAACTTTGTAGATTGCAGGGGGGAAAGAACACACGCAGAGGCAGAGATGTGAAATTGCCATTTGCTATACTGTAACCAGAGAGAGCATATTTCACTTGGTAACATGACGACGGGAAGAAATTGAAAAGTGAATACCCCTGGTATTTCCCCTGGCCTTTCTAAATTACAGACTAGAGAGGACCGGGAGGGAGGGAAGCCGACAGAATGGAGAGACTAGAGAGGGCAGGGAGGGAGGCTGAGAGACTGGAGAGACCAGTTAGGGTAGGAAGGGAGGGAGGGAGGCTGACTGATTGGAGAGACTAGAGAGCAGGGGGAGGGAGGGAGGACAACAGACTAGAGAGGGCAGGAAGGGACGGAGAGAGGCCGACAGTTTTGGGTTTATGCTTTCAATTAAGGCCTAGACAACCAGGTGTGGGTTGTTCTTTGCTAAAATGGGGACCTTAATTCATTAAAACCCACAGACACTTGGCCCTCTGTGGAATGAGTTTGACACATGGACTAGAGGGCAGGAAGGGAGGGAGGCCGACAGCAAACTGGAGAAAGAGGAGCTCAGTGGAGGAGGCAGTCCACAGCTTCCATCTCTCTCTCTCTCTCTCTCTCTCTCTCTCTCTGTCTCTGTCTCTGTCTCTGTCTCTGTCTCTGTCTCTGTCTCTGTCTCTGTCTCTGTCTCTGTGTATGTTGATGATAGGACACAGTTCTTATTCTTCATTTACAATACTGAAGGTCGATGTGGGCCGGGCCAAATGTGGAAGCTGGCCGTGTCGGTGTTCTCCTACATAGCTGACCTGTTATGTGTGTGTGTGTGTGTTCTCCTGTATAGCTGACCTGTTATGTGTGTGTTCTCCTGTATAGCTGACCTGTTGTGTGTTCTCCTTTCCTGCAGCTGAACCAGGTAGCGGAGGACCCTCTGAAGAGGCCAGTGGTTTATGTGAAGGGGGCCGATGCTGTGAAGCTGATGAACATAGTCAACAAGCAGAAAGTGGCCCGTGCCAGAATCCAGCACAGACCACCAAGGGTAAGAGCCAGACAAGCCAAACCAGAACCACTGGGAAGATGCTAGATGTGTGTGTGTGTGTGTGTGTGTGTGTGTGTGTGTGTGGTGTGTGTGTGTGTGTGTGTGTGTGTGTGTGTGTGTGTGTGTGTGTGTGGACTAGCCAAAACCATATTTTGATCATAACTCTTATTTAAACCCTACACACTTCACAAAGCACTATACTGAGTCTAGTCCCACAGCTAACAGTTACAGACATGGGAAGTCATTCTTCTAGAGAAATCTGAGCCTCTCCTTTATTCTCTCTCTCTCTCTCGCTCTCTATTCTTCGTTATATCACAACAATTTTCACACAGTCATTTTATCAATGGATGGTGCCAGGGGTGCATCTATGCCCAGTTCTGTGCTTCAATGCCTGTGTGCCTGCACGTGTGTATGCAAGCATGTGTGTGAGATGTCTGCCTTTGGCTGTATAGACATAATTTAACAAACCCTTCTCCACCTGTCTCCCTCCCTACAGCAGCCTACGGAGTACTTTGACATGGGGATCTTCCTGGCCTTCTTCGTAGTGGTGTCTCTGGTCTGCCTCGTGCTGCTCATCAAGATCAAACTAAAACAGAGGAGAAGCCAGGTGAGCACACACACACACACACACACAGTCTTGCGCAGCTAACCTTGTGGTGACATACAATTCAGTCCCATTCAAAATCCTATTTTCCCTAACCCCTAACCTGTACCCTAACCTTAACCCAAAAACCTAACCCTAACCCTAGCTCCTAACCCTAAAACTAAACCTAATTCTAACCTTAACCTTAAACCATAGAAATAGCATTTGACTTTGTGTGGACTTCTGGTCCCCACATCTAGTTTAACACGTCCACACACACAGAGTGCTCCACCATGTCCCCATAATGCTAGTTCACCTAGGGTTGGAGACATTAGATGCTATGCTGATGGATGTGCTCTGAACAGGATGTTACTGTAGTGTAGGCCTGGAGTGGTCCATGAGTCCGGATTAATGGGCGCATGAACCGCTAGCGGAACACCTACGACAACATCCGGTGAAATTGCAGAGCGCGAAATTCAAATTACAAAAATCGTAATATTAAACATTCATGAAAATACAAGTGTCATACATCATTTAAAAGCTTAACTTCTTGTTAATCCAACCGCGTTGTCAGATTTCAAAAAGGCTTTACGGCGAAAGCATATCATGCGACTATCTGAGGACAGCGCCCCACACCAAAATACTTTTTCAACCAGCACAGGCGTCACAAAATCACAAATAGCGATTAAATAAATCACTTATCTTTGAAGATCTTCCTCTGTTTGCAATTCCAAGGGTCCCAGCTACACAATGAATGGTCGTTTTGTTCGATAAAGTCCTTCTTTATGTCCAAAAAAGTCTGTTTAGTTGGCGCCAATGATCTCAGTAATCCACTCTTTCAACATGCATACAAACGAATCCAAAAAGTTACCAGTAAAGTTCGTCCAAACAAGTCAAATGATGTTTCTAATTAATCCTCAGGTACTCTAATATCTAAATAAACGATAATATTTAAGACAGAATAGTATGTTCAATAGGGAAGATAAATAATGAAGAGCGCGCACCTCATTCACGCGCCAACAAGGCTACTTTTCACGCGCCAACAAGGCTACTTTTCTAATGAGAGACACCTTGTAGTTCTTCCAACTACTTCCTCATTTTTCAAAAAACAAGCCTGAAACCCTTTCTAAAGACTGTTGACATCTAGTGGAAGCCATAGGAACTGCAATCTGGGTCCTATCTATTTGTATTTCCCATAGGCTAGCACTGAAATGGCCTGTGACCTCAAAATAATTTATTCCAGATGGATTTTCCTCGGGTTTTCGCCTGCCATATCAGTTCTGTTATACTCACAGACATTATTTTAACAGTTTTAGAAACTTCAGAGTGTTTTCTATCCAATGCTACCAAGTATCTCCAAAACAGGTTTTAACATGTAATTAACCTTGATGGAGAGCAGCACAGTAGCAGGTGAAATCCTGCCAGCACACCTGTGTGTGTGTGTGTGTGTGTGTGTGTGTGTGTGTGTGTGTGTGTGTGTGTGTGTGTGTGTGTGTGTGTGGTGTGTGTGTGTGTGTGTGTGTGTGTGTGTGTGTGTGTGTGTTGTGTTAAACAGAGGAACCACTCCAGGGGACTGGTTGGGATTAATATAGAGAAACCTGCCAGTGTGTGTGCACACGTGTTTCCGTTTGCGTGTGTGTGTGTGTTCCTGATGAGCCATGTCGACTTCCTTGAAGTGTTAATGAAAATAGCAGTTGACACCAGCAGCAGATTGTCACACGTTACGAAACCTCTTTCCAGTTGAGTTCACACTGGGGCATGCTAAGGACACTCTGTCCTCAACATATTGCTGACTCTATGTAGGCTACATGACCATCACTGTATCTGTCCTTATGTACCTGTCTACCAACATTGTACCTGTCTACCAACACTATCTACCAATACTGCACCTCTCTTTATGTACCTGTTGTGTACCATTATTCCCAGCCTGACCATTTCTATCCCTCCTCTCTCTTCTCCCTCTCCCCATCTCCAGAGTTCTATGAACAGGATGGCCATCCAGGCCCTGGAGAAGATGGAGACCAGGAAGTTCAAGGCCAAGGTCAAAGGGCAGCGCGAGAGCAGCTGCGGGGCATCGGATTCACTGAGCAGTAGCTCCACCTCCGACTGCGCTATCTGCCTGGAGAAGTACATCGACGGAGAGGTGCGAGAGAGAACACACACACACACGCACACACTGAATAATGTTCATAACAAAAAGTTGAGAAACTTTGTTATGTCAGAGTGGCATTTTAATTGGAGTGGTATTTGAAAGTGGTGAGTTTAAGGCACATGGTCAAACTGACTTGAATTTCTGAGGTCACCGTAGAAAGATGTTTCCTAGACCCTATTCTGGGACCTTTGAAGGTTTACAGTAACAGCATTGCTAATCATGGCCCAGCCTGGGGACGTCAGAGGACCAACCCAGAGCCCCGGGCCCCCAGGGGACCCAGTCTGTCAGTGAGTGTGTTATGTGTCGTCTTGGGAAACCAGGGGGAAGAAAACACACAACAAAGCATAGTAGTGATATAAAAGGCTGAATGGCATCAAAGGGGTTTGAGCAGTGAAGTAAGACAAAAGATGGGAGGGAGAGAGCCCAAAGAGGAGATGAGTCATGCTAAGGGGCAGTGAGAGAAGGAGAGTGGGAGAGAGGGAAACGGCGAGAGAGACGCAGGGACAAACTTGAGCTATCTTCTGTCCAAGAACGGAATAATAATGACCCTTCTTTGTGTCAAGTCTTGCTGTGTTCTGTATAAGGCGCTCTCTGGCTCGGCCAACGGCATGGTGTCAGGTTTGAGAAGAAGGGTGACTGGTGTAGTTTGAGGGCTCTGTGCTGCCATGATGAGTAGTGTAGTCTTGGGTTTGATTGTGAGGTTGGATTTGTTCGGTGTAGCTGTAAACTGATGTATAATGTGACACCGGTGAAGAAGAGAAACCTTCTTGCTGCTTTGCTGCCACCTGTTGGCCATTCATCCAACAAAACGCCAATAATGTCCTTCGATATCATGAGTTTTAATAACTAACCTTAACTCTTCTTCTTCCCCCTCTCCTCCTCTTCCCCTGTTCTTCCCCTCCCTCTCCTCCTCTCCCCCTGTTTCCTCCCCCTCCTCTTCTCCTGCTCTCCTTCCCCTCAACAGGAGCTGCGGGTCATCCCCTGTGCCCACAGGTTCCATAAGAAGTGTGTGGACCCTTGGCTCCTCCAGCACCACACCTGCCCTCACTGTAGACACAACATTATCGGTGAGTTGATACACACTGGCTGCATCCCAAATGGCACACTATTCCCTATGGGCCCTGGTCAAAAGTAGTGTACTATATGGGGAACAGGGTCCCAGTGGGGGAGCACCTGTGGCTCTCTAATAAGAGTTTCCAGTCAGCACTTTTGTTAGACTACACAACCCACTAAAACAGTAAAAGCAAAATGCAGTTGATGTGAAATACCCTTTTCATGAAATAAAGTAAATATTACAACACATGAAACTGTAACTGTAACAAAGCTAACCTTTGAAAGACTCTTCTTTGACTCTCTAGGTTAACCTTAATCAAACACTCTCCCTCTTTCACACCCCTCTTCTCAGAGCAAAAGAAGGGGAACCCCGGCCCTGTCTGCATGGATGGCAATCCCGTCCACAGCCGGCAGCAGAGGGTAGTCCTGCCCGTCCACTACCCAGGCAGGGTGCATCGTGCTGGGCAGGTGACTACCTACCCCACCCGCACCTCCATGGACCCTCATGGTAACCCCATCACAATGCTCACTGTGGACCACCACCCAGACCCCCAGGGCCTGTACCCTCCCCAGTCTGCCCACGCCGGGGCCTTCCTCCGGGGCTACCACCCCCACACTACCGTGCACCTGGACCACTCCCTCAACCCCCACCACTGTGGCCTGGACCACCAACACCGCGGCCTGGGCCTCAACCCCCCCACCTACCCCCAGCACCAGCAGTCCGGGCCCCACCATGGAGCCTTCAAGAGGCCCAAATTCCATGGGCGCAGCTTCTCGCGTGCTGCCTGCTACTCGCAGTATGAGACCATGTACCAACACTACTACTTCCAGGGCCTGACCTTCCCCCAGCAGGGTGAGGGGGCTGCAGGCGTAGTGGGGGTGGCTGGGGGCGCCGGGCCCCACAAGGGCCACCACAGCAGGGCCTTCCAGGGGGGTCTGCTCTACCCCACGGTGGTCCACATGGCCCCCGCTACCAGCTCCAGGATAGGGGAGGCAGGGAGTGGTGCCTCAGGCCTGGGCTGTTACCATGGCCACCACTCTGTGTGCAGCGGTTACCTGGCCGACTGTCCGGGCAGCGACAGCAGCAGCAGCAGTTCAGGCCAGTGCCACTGTTCATCCAGTGATTCTATGCTGGACTGCACCGAGGTTAGCAACCAGGGGGTGTACGGCTCCTGTTCTACCTTCCGCAGCTCCCTGAGCTCTGACTACGACCCCTACGTCTACCGCAGTAAGAGCCCCTGCAGGGGTTCGCAAGGGGAGCCAGGGGCCACAGCCGCAGGGGCCTCCACCGCCTGTCCCTCCACAGCCGAGGACTCCCTAACCCCAGCTCCCTCGGGGGGACAAGATGGCTGCAACCTGCAGCCACAGCCTCCTCCAGGAGCCTGTGGGTTCGGCTCGGGGGACCAGCTCTCCAGCTGCAGTCTGGAGCCCAACTACAGCAGCCGCTCGTCACTGGAGCAAGCCAGGGACACCAGCACCACTAGCACTACCTCAGCCGGCCCTCTAGAGGGAGCCGCTGACAGGGGGAAGGGGGGGCAGACAGGGGAGGAGATAGGGGGGAATCATGGCCTGGGGGGAGTAGGAGCAGGGGCGTGTAGCTGCTGTTTCGAGGTACTCCCATCCAACATGGAGTGCATAGGTCAGCAGGGGCAGGACTCGGACACGGCTGGGTCTCTGGCCTCCTCGGGGCGTGGCTGTCACAGGGTCACAGAGTTCCATCAGCAGAGCTCCGCCTCTCAGCATCAGCAGAACTTTTACGGCCAGGGGGAGCACCTGTTGGCTCCGTCGGAGCAGGTGAGTTATGAGGGCCTGCCCTGCTTCTTCTACAAGGAGATGAAGGTCCACCGGGCCACAGGGGGGCGCTACAACGAGGATTATGCCGTGAACGTGCAGTACGCACACCACGCTGCAGACTCAGACGCCTGCTCTGGACAGGGCTGCTGTGGCGAGCTCAGCCAGAGAATACCCATAATCCATGAGGACACAGACTGTGAGCCGGGCTTGGGGGCGGAGACCCAGAGCAGCCTACTGCTAGGCAGCATCATTACGGGGGAGGGGCAAGGGGGCGAGGGGCGGACTGGGACTCGTTGGCGGGTGGAGCCAGGTGAAGGGGGGTACTTCACTTCAGGACCGTTCAGAGGTCAAACGTACCCCACCCAGGAGGAAGAGACCAGGGCCCTGTTCCATCCCCGGAACGCCACTAACCACGATGCGTCGGGAAACAGTAAATCTACAGATGAGGGGCTTGGGGGTATATGAGGGGGTGTGGAGCCCAGAAACAGCCTCTTTGGTACCGAACCAGTCAGTCGTTCAGTTAGTCAATCAACAAACCCTCAGTTGCCTTGTTCTAAGCCTTGCTCGCTCGCTGAGCTCTGAATGTTATAATCCTATATGGTGATGGTGTGGATTTCTACTGAAAATTATATGATGGCCTGCCTGGTGTAACCAGGCCTATCCAGTTCATTCCTGTGGCTCAGCCCACCTCGTGGCCCCACCAGCAGCTTCTACAGGCTGCGATAGAGAATCAGGCTACAACATATGGGTGGAAGTTCAGTGGTTGGCTTGGCAGGGGCACAACACGACATGTAGGCTACTACCACATACCATCAGTGCCAGCCAGTGTCAGTCATGAGACCCATTAGAAGATAAACTAATTGTGTTAGCTGGGCCCAGTTTGTGAGATTGTATTTTCTGATTTGGTGAGTTGTTTTTCTTCACATGATATCGAAACTCCATTTTGTGCAAAACTTTTGAGGATTTCTTTCCTTTTTTCCCCTTCTTAATTCTTATTACACAAATGCCTGGATGTACATACAGTATGTATGCACTATATGTACAGTCAGGTCAAAAATGATTGGCACCCTTGTTAAAGATGAGCAAAAAAGACTGTATACAATAAATAATACAAATACTGAGCTGTATTATATTTTCGGGACTTGAACCCGATTGAAAACCTGTGTTTTGATTTGAAGAGGGCAGTTCATAAGCGCTGACGAAGGATATCAAGGATCTGGAAAGATTCTGTATGGTGGAATGGTCTAAGAGCCCTCCCAATGTGTTCTCCAATCTCATAAAACATTTTAGAAAAGACAGTGTTGTTATCCTCACAAGGGGAGGGTGCTTGAGTATTGAAAAGAGGGGTGGCAATATTTCTGACTCCTATCTTTTTTTAGATTTTTTTGTATTACTTGTTAAATAAAGTATCTTCCTCTGAGCAATTGTATTAGCATAAAATAAGTCTTTTTTGCTCACCTTTAGACCTGACTATGTGTGTACTGTACTGCTTTTATGACATACAGTTACCTATACAGCTTGGATAACAAGCTTCAACAAACCACCAACTCAGATGAAAGGTTATGGAAGAATACCAAAACATTTCCTTTTTCTTTTTTAGGGGGTTGGGTGGGGATTGGGATTGGGATCTTTGGTAGTTGGAGGACAGCCAGTGTCAGTCAGTCACCCACTTCTCTCATTGAGAAGATGAAGCTAAGCTATACAAACTACTCTACAGTTCTGTCTGTTGGTGGTATACTCAGACCAACACCAAGCCTTAGGCCAGCGAGCCATACTTATTATCTGGGGCGGGACTGTGTCACTTTTTGGTTGAATAGAGGTCCACATAGTGACAAGGTTTCTCTGAGTTCCTCGAAAGAGATTTGGAAATCTTCAAAGGATTGGTTTCATATCCGTTTTAGTTACTATTTCTAGTTTAGAAGCTCATGTTTTTTTTTGGCAGMTACTCATCTAGCCTCCTCAACACTTAAGCTCTAATGTAGATGGTCGTATGAGGCTCTTGTGTTGCTTAAAAATAATAGGCCAAAGGAAAAAAGTATCATTCACAAGGGATCTCTTTTATACTGTGGCTGTGTGTTTTTGTTGATGTATTTTTTACAACGCAGTTACAAAAAAAGCAGCACACCTGATTTAAAAAAAAAAAATGATGAAATCACACAATACACATCATGCTCACAAACAATATCAACATTGTTTGTTCATTCATTCATACCTTCTTTCTGTTTGTTTTACAGACTGTATTCTACTGTTTCTATGAAATGTACCCATTCTCTTCACAGAGGCATTCGTTTTGAAATAACAATATTTATATGTTAACCCAGAGCCCTAATAAATTAAAGATATTGAGAATCTAATCTTGCCTTTGCATAGAGATGTACTGCAAATGAAAATGTGGGGGTACGCAAGTCACTATTTAATTTGTTTTAATTGTTTGTAGCACTTAAGATTATATAAAAAGAAAATGTGTACAAAAAAATGCTTTTTAAAAAACAATTTAAGAATATAATTATTTTCTCCATCATTACCATTTTACAGATGTTTAAAAAGGTTAGAAATCAATCTGTATATTTCTGTATCTGTATAGCAGCACATTTCATAAATGGAAATATGTTCTCTGAATATTTATTTACTAATATATTTATCTTTAAGCCATGTCTTATGTTGAGTGTATGAACATTTTGGAGTTGTTATTTGGTTGCTTTCTTTGATAAATCACTAACATGAGACTTTGTAAATACATGGTAATTGCACATAAGACGATTTTAAATATTCTCTGACCAAAAACTGATTTAAAAAATGTAGTATCATACAGTTTTGTAATTAAAGTGTACAAAGATCTGTAAAATATACAGTTTTATTCAAGTAAATCATGTTGTGGCATCTTTCTTCCTAACCTTGTCATCTTAATTCACAACAGTTCAATTAGAAGTGATGTCTTAAGTCTGGGATACATCTCTTTTGGGAAGACCATTTTTGGAGGAAAGCATCTGTGGAATATTTCAAACCATGCAACTTAATCGTAGTCTTTGTCTGGCCTGGAGTTAACTGAGTACACACTGCAGTTTTTGGGCTTGGCAGCCAAAGTTAGAACTTTGGCTGTTCTGTGCCTGTACATACACCTAGGTTCAAATACATGTGTATTTGTTATTTAAATACTTACTGTCTGTGTATGAGTATTTTTTTTAATAATGTGGCCTGAATCAACTACTTCTTTTGGAAGTATTTTAAATTATTTTCAAATGCTTATTTCAAATACATGGGAATGTATTTGAGTCAGTGTATTTGAGTATTTTCTAATACATTCCAATATTCAACTACTTTTAAAATAAAACATATCTAAATTCTTACTTGCAAATGTCTTTAAGTAATTGGAATACCCTAAATACAAATAGTATTTGAACCCAGGTCTGACATGCATTTAACTCTAATATGTGTGTATCAGGAATAAAGGTTAGAACCTGGTAGACTGTCGAAGTAACACTGTTTATTATAGCAACAGGGGCAGGCAAACACAGGTCAAGGCAGGCATGGGTCGACAATCCAGAGTAAAAGGGCAAAGGTAAAAGGGCTGCAGGCAGGGGCAGACAGACTCCACCTCTCTGTCTGCCTGGAGAAAAGCAGGAGCTGAGAAAAAATGCTGGTTGACTTGACAAACGAGCCGAAATAGCATTCCCAGATAGCATTCCCAGATTCTCGTAGAGACCGCTGGCCGTGTTGAAGGCGGTTTTCGACTCGTCCCCTTCCCGTATCTGCACCAGGTGGTAGGCGTTCCGTAGATCCAGCTTGGAAAACACGGTGGCCCCCTGGAGCGGTTCAAAGGCCGAGGAGATGAGTGGTAGCGGGTAGTGTTGAGATCCCGGTAGTCGACCCCGGTAGTCGATGCACGAACCCTGCGCCCGGCGGGAGAAGAAGAAGGATGGATGAATCCTGCAGCAAGGGAGTCCCCGATGTAGGTCTCCATCGCCTTTGTCTCTGGTCCCAACAGAGAGTAAAGTCATCCCCGGGGAGGAGTCATGCTAGGGAGAAGGTCAATCCCTCAGTCATAAGGTCGGTGCAGTGGCCCAAGCCATGCTGAACACATTCCGGAGGTCCTGGTACTCCGCGGCAATGGCGGAGAGGTCCGGGGCACCTTCTGAGCCCCCGGGAAGACGTCCCGGGGCAGGTTGTACTGACTTCAGGCAATGGGCGTGGCAGAACGGGCTCCAGCCCATGATGGCACCAGTAGACCAGTTAATGAGGGGATTGTGTCGCAGGAGCCAGGAGAATCCCAATACCACGGTAATCTGAGGGGACTTGGTGAGCAGGAACTGGATAGCCTCGCTGTGGTTCCCTGACACACGTAGGTTGATGGGAGTGGTATTGTGGGAGACTCAGCCTATAGAGCGCCCGTCCAGCACGCTAATATCCATGGAAATGGAGAGGGGCTGAGTGGGGATGTTCAGCTCGGACGTCAGGGTAGCGTCTAAAAAGCTCTCGTCGGCCCCAGAGTCAATGAGAACCCGGAGAGATTAGGACTGGTCTCCCCACAGCAGAATGGCATGAAAAAGGGTGCGAGCAGGGGAAGCAGGAACGTTCTCCATATGGCCCACCAGAGTACTCGCTCCTACCGGTGAGCCTGATCTTTTAAAGGACAAGAGGACACGAATTGACCAAGAGTCCCGCAATACAGACAGCTTTTCGTGTCAATCCTGTATTGCTGTTCCGCTGGCAGCAGCCCAGCTCTGCCTAGTTGCATAGGCTCAGGAAGCAGTGACTCGGCCATCTTCGGCAACCCTCGGGGCAGGTCGGGAAGCTTTGGGTTCTCTCGGCAACGAGACCATTGGGAGCTTCCGGAATGACTCGGAGGCAAGGTGGGATCCCTGGGTGTGCGAGCAAAATCCAATTTCCTCTCCCTCCGTCGTTCCCGTAATCACCCATCGATACAGATGGTCAAAGCGATGAGGGACTCGAGATCCGTAGGTAACTCCCGGGCTGCAAGCTCGTCCTTGACCTCCCCCGAGGCGCTGTGCAGGAACATATCAAACAGTGCCTCCTGGTTCCAAGTACTCTGCTGCCAACGTGCGGAAATCCACCGCATAATCTGCTACACTGCGGGAGTCCTGCCGAAGCTGGATTAGCTTCCGGGCGGCCTCTCTCCCGGAGAACGGGGCATCAAAAACCTTCCTCACCTCTCCCACGAACCCCTCCAGACTAGTGCATATGGCTGGCTGTTGTTCCCACATGGCAGTAGCCCAGGTGAGAGCRCTCCCAGACATCATCGTGATGAGGCAGGCTATCTTGGAGCGATCCGAGTGGAAGGAGGAGAGCTGAAGCTCGAATACGAGGGCACACTGAGCTAGGAACGCCCGACAGGTGCTCGGCTCTCCATTGAAGCATTCCTGGGGAGGTAAGCGGGGCTCCCGAGAAGGTGGAGTGACCGATGAGACGGCGCTGCTAGCAGCCGAGTCACTGAGGGGCTGTGGGGTTACCACCGTGGTAGGCGGCCTCCCAGACAACCTGTGGAATTGCTCCAGTAAACTGTCCAACGCCCGGTCATGGCGTTCAGCCAACAGCAGGCAGGCTCAGGACGGCAGGCAGGCTCAGGGTCAGGTCGGTAATCCAGAGGTGGGGCAAAGGTAGAGGACGGCATGCAGGGTCAGGGGAAGGCAGAGTGGTCAGGCAGGCAGGCTCAGAGACAGGACAGGCAAGGGTCAATTCAGGAGGGTGAGGAAAAAGAGAGTGGGGAAAAGCAGGAGCTGAGACGCTGGTTGACTTGACAAACAAGACAAACTGGCAACGGACAAACAGAGAACACAGGTATAAATAAACAGGGGATAATGAGGAAGACGGGCGGCACCTGGAGGGGGGTGGAGACAATCACAAGGACAGATGAAACAGATCAGGGTGTGACAAAATGAGAGAGACAGGATATGACTTGTGTTTTGGATGTGAGAACACTCCGACAGTGTCGCTGTTGGCATGGAACACATTTTGGAAAATGAGACTGCTTCTGCTCCATCTCCATCTAGTCGGAGGGGATCAGCATCCCAAAGAGATCAATCAATCAAGTTTATTCATATGCACAGAATACAGCATAGTCTACCACACAGCACAATTAAATGCTTTCTCGCAAGCTCTCCTCTCAAGCGCAACATCTATACAAAAAAAAAGTATTCAATAAAAATATAGTATTAAAGTAGTCATAAAGTAGTCACGGTGTATTACGATTGTTTATCCTTGATTCTTCTTCTCTAAACGCATTGGAGGAAAACATTATTTTTGAGACAGGTGTGAAGAGAGAGGGTGCAGTAATGAAGGAAATACAATTGAGATTCACCCCAATCTCACTGTTAGCACCACCAGGGGTCACTCGAAGCATTCTGTATTGTAAGCCACAAATTTAAAAGGGACATTCCAACTGGGTGGCAAGCAGCAGGAGATGAATCCACACTGAATTTGCCCCAAATGGCACCCTATTCCCTATATAGTGTACTACTTTTGACCAGGGCCCAGTGTCACCTTAAAACTAGCCTCTCTTGACCGCTTTTTATTTTGCCTGATAGTAATTTGAGGAACTGGATTTGAAACTTATGACATAAGATTCTATTAACAATTATTGGTACATAAGTAAGTCAGAAAGCTGAATTTCCTCCTTTTTTTTGCCACGGTGTTGCATCAGACAATGATTTTGCATTAGAAAGGTTTAGTACAGCATCAATATCTGATCAGATGGACTATTCCTTCCAAAGACATTCTTCAATGCAGTCTTTTTGTGTTTCTGGGGCTAAACCAAAATGCCATGCGTTGTGCCATACTTCACACAGATACCACATTATCACTAGCATATGGTGTAGCATGATATGCAGTAGGCTATTACCAACCTTGCTTTGAGTAATATGCTCTATCTACGCAAATATACTCCAATACATCCTGCAGATATTGTATGAGTGCACATGTGAAACCCCACAGTTTTCCATGTTGGTTTACCGTTTCCTCCTATAGGTTTTCYGTGGCAGATCCTCAACACCTGGTGCCCCATGTACAAACACATACTGTGTACAGTAATTCCATTATATAAAGTCTCCCGTTGCTGTATATGGCCTAGTGACCCTCTATCTTAACATAAATGACCATGTCATGGAGACTAAGTGACTTCAGGGTCTCACCCTACAGTGTCTAATCATTTGGTGTTGTCAGGGTTGTTGTCTTTGAGTCAGACCGTATACAGCTACAGAGAGCAGGGTAAAATGTGATGACCCACAGCAACAAAAAGAGCACTACGTCAACTCTGCGGCGAACAAAGCACAGCTTATCCGGCTAAGTTTACAATTGGCTCATTCATCCCCCTCCTCTCCCCTGTAACTATTCCCCAGGTCGTTGCTGCAAATGAGAACGTGTTCTCAGTCAACTTACCTGGTAAAATAACGGTAAAATAAAATAAAAATAAATAAATAAGAAAGCCCTGGCAGTTATGGGGGATTGACAATGAACACTATTCCACTAGTGGGTTTAGATACATTTATACAGCAAATTGTCTTCGATCAAAAGCGTCACCTTTTCCCAGCAATCGATGCTCAATTAACTGCAAGAAATGTCATCTTTGACCTGAAACTATTTGACAGATGAACGCAAAGGGCTTTGTTGGTTATTTAATTAGGTTGACATACACAAATATGGCCTGGTCCAGAAATGACAAGTGTAGATGATGCAAACTAGCCCTATATCATAATTTTCAAGTCTGGAAAGACCCTTAATAAGCACTTGAGTGCTCATAAACTTGCAGTAAGTGGTTATAAGCACTATGCCGAGCTACTGAGTCTCTTGGTTCACTAACTTCTTTCTACTGGGGATCCACATGCAAAATSTGGATATCTTATCAGAAGGTGTAAGGAGAAGAAAAGCATAACACACACGGCACAACGCTTATTATACTTGTAACATGGATAGGTAACTAAACAGTAATAATTTTAGCAACAACAGTGTACTTCCATAGGAACTGCGATGTAATGAAATGGTAATAGAGTTCAGGGGTATATGTCCTATGTAACTGCAAGATTGTTTCCACAGCTATTGCTTAGTAGCTACGTGGGTATAAGGGCAACTTAAGGTAATGTTCAGCCATGGATCCTCTAGACTTAATTGATCATAAAACTAAAAAGCTGTTTGATTGACACCAGGTATTTACAGGGGAGGTTTTTTATCAGAAACCAGGTTATACCAGTATGTGCACATGCATATTAGGTTATGCACACACCCATACTAAGCATTCACTTGAAATTATAAGCCACAATGCGTCAGCGGGTGTGTCAGTTGGTGAATTTCACAACACAGAAAGTGTTGCAAGAGAAATACAGAGAAATGTTGAGGAATACAGAGACAGGGACAGGGAGAGAGAGACAGAGAAAAAGACAGCCAACGGCCAAGATAAATAAAAATTGAGACAAAGACAGGGAGGGAGAAAGACAGAGAAACAGTCAGAAATACAAAGAGAAAGATGGAGAGGACAAAAGAGATGAAGACGTAAACAGAAGAAAGCGAGATTCAGAGAGATCGGGGTGGCTGGGAAGGCTAGAGACAGTGACAACACCCTAGTAGGGTGTGTGCTGTAGTGCAGAGTGGGATCAGGAGGTGGGTAAACATCATGGCCCCATCACAGCTGGCCACTATCCCAGGGTTAGTCCAGGGTGTGACCCTGATCACCCCCTATTGTCTATCCACACCATTATCAGTGGTGCTGGGGAGGGCCAGGACAGAACCCGCCCTGCTAGGCACACATGGGCGTCAACACCCACCAACACCCAATGTTTACCAGCCAAACTAGAGATCCTGCATCCAATGCCTATACTGTAGTAACCAGGGTGAACTGGAATACAGTACATTGGTGGATCATTGGGCATTGGTTTATTCAGATTCCCATTAGCTTTTGCAGAAGAAGCAGCTTTGCTTTCTGGATCCACAAAAAACACAAAACATATAAATCTAGTTCAGACAAAGCAAAAATATAGGCTACAACAAATCTAGAAAGCAATGGTGATCTTTCTGTAAAAAAGGCTTTATAAATTAATTTGATTGATTGTTGTGGTCTGATTTTATCTAGCCATTTTTAATGGTTATTTAAAAAAAACTTTAACACACATAACCTTGTTGATTTTTACCATGTCATTTAACTCAAACATTAGGCTGCTCTCCTGGAAAATAAGGACATCTGGAACCCATAAGTGTTCTGGAATGGAACAGAACAATAATGATGTATGGCTTGTGCTCTCTCTGGGTTATAAATGAACATAAATGCCTTGTGCACACTCTCTCTCTCTCTCTCTCTGTGAGGGTTATTATGGGGGATAACTAAGCCTATATGAATAGTGGTCTGTAATTCAGACCCCCTAATCCCCTAATCATAGAGTTTGCCTCTGGTGTGTTCCGGCCTGGGGAGGTTTGGGGTCTCTCCCTCCCTCCCTCCTGGTGCTTGTACGTAGTGATTATAGGCTGGGTCTGGTCTGGTCTGGGTGCTATAGGGCGGGTCACTAGGTTTACTGTTGACACAGTACTTCTCAGTGCCTCTCTCTCTATGGGAGATTAACCTAGCCCTAGATCTTTAGGCTAAACACATTCAATGCCTTCTGTGTAAGACAGTGCTCTTTTAATAGCTCCTTTAGCTACATACATAGTACTGTATCCCTTCACACAAAACAGTGGCTTAATGTGCTAACTTCTGTAAACTCTGTAAATCTCCTGACCACACCATGATCAGCATGCTCTGAATCCTAACTTGACTGCAATTATTACAATCTCTCATGAATACCAATGCATTTTTCACATGAAAATATGAGTTAAAACTAGGGCTGTCAAAGTTAATAAAACACACGCATATCAAGTTTGGTCCCTAACTGTAAAGCAATGAGTAATTAAAAAATATATCATACTTAATATCTGTATATCACATGCTCTTCCCTGGAACGCTTCACCCTTATGTTTTGCCTCACCCGGACATTTGCTTAATCTTTATTGACTTTACAAAACCGTTAGAAAGATGGGCCTGGTAGATYCCCACCTATACAGGATGTACAGTCACAACCAAAATGATTGGCACCCTTGAAAAAAAAAAGACTGTGTAAATTATTGGCACCTTTGCCAAATTAGAAAGTTGTTCAGAGAAAAATATTTTGTTTAACAAGTAACACTTTTTTTCACAAAAAGATGGGTGTCAAAATTACCGCCACCCCTAATGATTCTTAGAAATAAAATCAAACAAAATTGAATCTGCATCGATGTTCTACTTTTTAAAATGAATCTCATTTTAAAGAACTGTATTGTGGCCTTTCATGACTTCCTGTTTTCCTGGGGTATAAAAATTAGGTAACACTCATGTAAAAATCCATTTGTCATCTATCACCATGGGGAAATGCAAAGGACTCACAAATGAAAAGAGACAAATGGTTGCTGACTTTCATAAATTAGTTAATTTGTTTAACAAAAACCCGGAAAAACCAAACATACTGCTTACCACTATTAGGGCAACAATTAAGAAGTTTAAAATCCCTGGAACAGTGTTAAACTTTCCTGGAAGAGGACCCAAGTGTATCTTGTCCCCACACACAGTGAGGAAGATGGTTCAGGAGGCAAAGAAAAGATCAAGGGCTACAGTTGGAGAATTACAGAACTTGGTCGCATCCTGCGGTCACCAAGTTGCAAATGTATAATTAGACGCCACCTCCATGCCAATAGGCTATTTGGAAGTGTTGCGATGAAAATGCCTTTATTGAGAGCAACCAACAAATGTTAATGCCTGGAGTTTGCTAAACGGCATTGTGTTCTTCAATCTCATAAYACATTATAGAAAAAGGCTAAGGGCCGTTATCCTCACAAGGGGAGGGTGCACAAAGTATTGAAAACGGGGTGCCAATTATTTTGATAGATCTAAAAAAATATATATAATAATAATGTTACTTGTTAAAATATATTTCTCTGAGCAATTGTATTCATATAAAATACTATATCTATATTTTTTGGAGCATACAATATAGCTCAGTATTTGTGTTACCCTGTATATTAATGAGATGCACCAGTGCCTATGCCGGTTTAACTTTGGTTTAGCTCTGTGCAAAATGTTCTCAYACTAGCGTTCTGTCCAGGGTGTATACTTCTACATCAAGCTGCCTCATGCTACAGAAAAGGGAGACCCTATGGGCCCTATGGGCCGTTCTGGCTCAGACAAGGCTTACTTACTTAGCTACAATGTTCTCATTCTGTCCTTCCACAGAAGAGCCCTCTCTTGTATACTTACAATGCCTAATGAAAGTCTACACACCCCTTGCACAGTCTTCACATTTTGCTACATTAAAAATCTAAAAAGATATTAAATGGGATTTTTTTCCTACACATCTACACAATCTACACCACATTTGTGAAAAAGAAATATAAAAACATCTCAAAATTAATTTAAGGTCATAATGCATCAGTTTTTATCTCAATATCAAATAATTTCTGGGTAAAAGTACCTTCAATTAAAATGGTAAAAAAGAAACAAAAATAGCTTCTTAGCGAAGAGCAATTTCTTAAGCAAGAATTTAGCTAGGGAGTGGTCTGAGCGGGGAGGGGAAAACAGAAAACTAGCTGTTATTGGCAGAGAGATTTAGAACTCTATTTTTTATTGGTCTAGGAACTAATTTACCACCTGGTGATGTCACCATGCAGGCCAAAACTCTATCCCATTCACTCCTCTTTTTGACCTGCAATGTTGGAGCTTGGAGCTTAAATATTTCACTGTACCCTGCAATCACATCTGCGACCCTGTGCTTGTGACTAATAAACTCATCTAATCAACAATATATACAGTGCCTTCGGAAAGTATTCAGACCCCTTTACTTTTTCCACATTTTGTTATGTTACAGCCTTATTATAAAATATATTGTTTTTTATTCCCTCATCAATCTGCACACAATAGCTCATAATGGCAAAGCAAAAACAGGTTATTAGAAATGTTTGCTAGTTTATAAAAATAAAAAAACTGAAAAATCACATTTACATAAGTATTCAGACCATTTACTCAGTACTTTGTTGAAGTAGCTTTGGCAGTGAATACAGTATCGAGTCTTCTTGGGTATGACGCTACAAGCTTGGCACACCTTTATTTGGGGAGTTTCTCCCATTCTCCCAGCTGCGTTGCTGCACAGCTATTTTCAGGTCTTTCTGGCTTGGCCACTCAAGGACATTCAGGAACTTGTCCCGAAGCCACTTCTGTGTTGTCTTGGCTGTGTGCTTAGGGTCGTTGTCCTTTTGGAAGGTGAAACTTCAAATCAAATCAAATCAAATGTATTCGTCACATACACATGTTTAGCAGATGTTAATGCAAGTGTAGCGAAATGCTTGTGCTTCTAGTTCCGACCATGCAGTAATATCTAACAAGTAATATAACCTAACAATTTCACAACAACTACCTTATACACACAAGTGTAAAGGAATGAATATGAATATGTACATAAAAATATATGAATGAGTGATGCCTGAACGGCATAGGCAAGATGCAGTAGATGGTATAGAGTACATTATATACATATGAGATGAGTAATGTAGGGTATGAAAACATTATATAAAGTGGCATTGTTTAAAGTGGCTAGTGATACATTTAATTACATCAAGATGGRAAGATGCAGTAGATGGTATAGCGTACAGTGTATACATATGAGATGAGCAATGTAGGGTATGTAAGCATTATATAAAGTGGCTAGTGATAAATTGATTACATCAATTTTTCCATTATTAAAGTGGCTAGAGTTTAGTCAGTATGTTGGCAGCAGCCACTCAATGTTAGTGATGGCTGTTTAACAGTCTGATGGCCTTGAGATAGAAGCTGTTTTTCAGTCACTCGGTCCCCGCTTTGARGCACCTGTACTTACCTCGCCTTCTGGATGATAGCGGGGTGAACAGGCAGTGGCTCGGGTGGTTGTTGTCCTTGATGATCTTTTTGGCCTTCCTGTGACATCGGGTGGTGTAGGTGTCCTGGACGGCAGGTAGTTTGCACCCGGTGATGCGTTGTGCAGACCTCACTACCCTCTGGAGAGCCTTACGGTTATGGGCGGAGCAGCTGCCATACCAGGCGGTGATACAGCCCGACAGGATGCTCTCGATTGTGCATCTGTAAAAGTTTGTGGGTGTTTTTGGTGACAAGCCGAATTTCTTCAGCCTCCTGAGGTTGAAGAGGCGCTGCTGTGCCTTCTTCACCACGCTGTCTGTGTGGGTGGACCATTTCAGTTTGTCCGTGATGTGTACGCCGAGGAACTTAACCTCTCTAGGGTATGTGGGACGGTAGCGTCTCACCTCGTCAACAGCCAGTGAAACTGCAGGGCGGCAAATTCAAAACAACAGAAATCCCATAATTAAAATTCCTCAAACATACCTGTATTTTACACCATTTTAAAGATACACTTGTTGTAAATCCAGCCACAGTGTCCGATTTCAAATAGGCTTTACAACGAAAGCAAAACAAACGATTATGTTAGGTGAGTGCCTATTCACAGAAAAACACAGCCATTTTTCCAGCCAAAGAGAGGAGTCACAAAAAGCAGAAATATAGATAAAATTAATCACTAACCTTTGATGATCTTCATCAGATGACAACTCATAGGACTTCATGTTACACAATACATGTATGTTTTGTTCAGTAAAGTTCATATTTATATAGAAAAATCTGAGTTTAGGCGGGACGCTACTGTCTCACTTGGCCAAAAGCTCCCTCTGCTGTTTCCTGAAGTCCACGATCATCTCCTTTGTTTTGTTGACATTGAGTGTGAGGTTATTTTCCTGACACCACACTCCTAGGGCCCTCACCTCCTCCCTGTAGGCCATCTCGTCGTTGTTGGTAATCAAGCCTACCACTGTAGTGTCGTCTGCAAACTTGATTGAGTTGGAGTTGGAGGCGTGCATGGCCACGCAGTCGTGGGTGAACAGGGAGTACAGGAGAGGGCTGAGAACGCACCCTTGTGGGGAGCCAGTGTTGAGGATCAGCGGGGTGGAGATGTTGTTACCTACCCTCACCACCTGGGGGCGGCCCGTCAGGAAGTCCAGGACCCAGTTGCACAGGGCGGGGTCGAGACACAGGTTCTCGAGTTTAATGACGAGTTTGGAGGGTACAATGGTGTTAAATGCTGAGCTGTAATCGATGAACAGCATTCTTACATAGGTATTCCTCTTGTCCAGATGGGTTAGGGCAGTGTGCAGTGTGATGGCGATTGCGTCGTCTGTGGACCTATTGGGGCGGTAAGCAAATTGGAGTGAGTCTAGGGTGTCAGGTAGGGTAGAGGCTGTCTCTTATACACATCTAGATGTGTATAAGAGACAGGGGCGGGGTCGAGACACAGGTTCTCGAGTTTAATGACGAGTTTGGAGGGTACAATGGTGTTAAATGCTGAGCTGTAATCGATGAACAGCATTCTTACATAGGTATTCCTCTTGTCCAGATGGGTTAGGGCAGTGTGCAGTGTGATGGCGATTGCGTCGTCTGTGGACCTATTGGGGCGGTAAGCAAATTGGAGTGYGTCTAGGGTGTCAGGTAGGGTGGAGGTGATATGGTCCTTGGCTAGTCTCTCAAAGCACTTCAAGATGACGGAAGTGAGTGCTACAGGGCGGTAGTCATTTAGCTCAGTTACCTTAGCTTTCTTGGGAACAGGAACAATGGTGGCCCTCTTGAAGCATGTGGGAACAGCAGACTGAGATAAGGATTGATTGAATGTGTCTGTAAACACACCAGCCAGCTGGTCTGGTCTTCCTGACCAAGGCGCTTCTCCCTCGATTGCTCAGTTTGGCCGGGCGGCCAGCTATTGGAAGAGTCTTGGTGGTTCCAAACTTATTCCATTCAAGAATGATGGAGGCCACTGTTTTTTGGGGGACCATCAATGCTGCAGAAATATTTTGGTACCCTTCCCCAAATCTGTGCCTCGACACAATCCTGTCTCTGAGCTCTACGAACAATTCCTTCGACCTCATGGCTTGGTTTTTGGTCTGTGGGACCTTATATAGACAGGTGTTCCCCTTTCCAAATCAGGTCCAATCAATTTAATATACAGTACCAGTCAAAAGTTTGGACACACCTACTCATTCAAGGGTTTTTTCTTACTATTTTCTACATTGTAGAATAATAGTGAAGACATCAAAACTATGAAATAACACATGGAATCATGTAGAAACCAAAAAAATGTTAAACAAATCTAAATATATTTTAGATTTTAGATTTGTCAAAGTAACCACCCTTTGCCTTGATGACAGCTTTGTACACTCTTGGCATTCTCTCGACTAGCTTCACCTGGAATGCTTATCCAACAGTCTTGAAGCAGTTCCCACTTTTCCCGCTTTTCTTTCGCTCTGCGGTACAACTCATCCCAAACCATCTCGATTGGGATGAGGTCGGGTGATTGTGGAGGCCAGGTCATTTAATGCAGTACTTTATCACTCTCCAAATAGCCCTTACACAGGCTGGAGTTGTGTTCGGTCATTGACATGTTGAAAAACAAATGATAGTCCCACTAAGCGGAAACCAGATGGGATGGCGTATCACTTCATAATGCTGTGGTAGCCATGCTGGTTAAGTGTGCCTTGAATTCTAAATAAATCACTGACAGTGTAACCAGCAATGCACCTCCACACCATCACACATCCTCCTCCATGCTTCACGGTGGGAACCACCTACTCTGCGTCTCATAAAGACATGGCGGTTGGAACCAAAAATCTCAAATTTGGACTCATCAGACCAAAAGACAGATTTCCACCGGTCTAATGTCCATTGCTCTTGTTTCTTAACACAAGTCTCTTCGTCTTATTGGTGTCCTTTAGTAGTGGTTTCTTTGCAGCAATTCGACCATGAAGGTCTGATTCATGCYGTCTCCTCTGAACAGTTGATGTTGAGATGTGTGTGTTACTTGAGCTCTGTGAAGCATTTATTTGGGCTGCAATTTCTGAAGCTGGTAACTAATATACTAATCCTCTGCAGCAGAGGTAACACTGGGTCTTCCTTTCCTGTGGCAGTCCTCATGAGAGCCAGCTTCATCATAGCGCTTGACGGTTTTTGTGACTGCACTCAAAGAAACTTTCAAAATGATTGAACTTTTCGGATTGACTGACCTTCATGTCTTAAAGTAATGATMGACTGTCATTTCTCTTTGCTTATTTGAGCTGTTCTTGCCATAATATGGACTTGGTCTTTTACCAAATAGGGCTATCTTCTGTATACCACCCCTACCTTGTCACAACACACCTGATTGGCTCAAACACACTAAGAAGGAAAGATATTCCACAAATAAATTTTTAACAAGTGTGAGAGAAAAATTACGTATTTACCTGATTTGTTTGATATTAATAGTTAACAATTAATACTTAACAAATAGTAAGACATTTCTGTTCTACTAACCCTGTATTTTTATGGTCTCCACTCTAGCTCCCTGCAGCTAATCTGGGCATATGGTCAAGAATATGTTTTACCAGGGATAGTTTAGGAGTAGAACAATCTCTCATTGTCTCAAAACCATTCTTGCTTCTGGGAGACTAAGCTGGGTGGTGGTTAAAACAACACCAGGTGCAGATAACCACAATATGAACACAAAGTGGTTTATGATGCCCCCGATCTGCATGGGAGGGGTAGAACCAGCCATGACTAAGCATTTTTAGTGTCAGCTATATAAGAACCAGCATTTCTGAAAAGGTTAGGCTCTCAGTCCAACACTCAACAATGTGGGGTCGACCAGTCTCATTATTGCAATAATTAATCAATGTTAAATAAAGATTGATCGTTTGAATGGTGGTTCAAGTCTCTCTCAGTATACATGAATTTCCACGACACAAGGTACACCTGTTAATTGAAATGCATTCCAGGTGACTACCTCATGAAGCTGGTTGAGAGAATGCCAAGACTGTGCAAAGCCGTCATCAAGGCAAATGGTGGTTACTTTGAACAATCTCAAATATAAAATATATGTTAATTTGTTTTACACTTTTTTGGTTACTACAGGATTCCATATGTGTTATTTCATCGTTTTAATATATRCACTATTATTCTACAATGTATAAAAATAATACAAGTAAAGAAAAACCCTGGAATGAGTAGGTACAGTGGCGGATTTAGGTTTAGGTGACATGGGCAGCCACCCAGGGCGGCATCTTGCCGGGGGCGGCACGGGGAGCCCACACAAAAACTGTTGGAATGGTGACATTTGCGCGATCGGTTTTCTATCGCTCATTTGCACGTCACGTCAATGATATCATGTCACGGGGTGTAAAATTTGTAAAATGTGTAAATCAGTCACACTACGAAATGCTACCACATAAATCACAATTCATTCATAATACTGTGAATATATTTAAAAAAATCTGTTTTTTGCGAAATCGTTAAGAATAATATAAAACCAGTCTGCACACCACCAAGGTGAATTGGTTTAGTCTTGACTCTTGGTTGATAGTGTTGGAGGATGGGTAATGTATTGATGCTCGAGTGCCAAATCAACAAAAATGTGTTTCTATTTGTCTTTGGTACTTCTTTTTGATATATATGTGTCACGACTTCCACCGAAGGTAGTTCCTCTCCCTGTTCGGGAGGTGCTCGGCGGTTGGCGTCGCCGGTCTACTAGCCATCACCGATCCCGGAGTCACCTCTTCACTGTTGACGTTGAGACTGGTGTTTTGCGGGTACTATTTAATGAAGCTGCCAGTTGAGGACTTGTGAGGCATCTGTTTCTCAAACTAGACACTCTAATGCACTTGTCCTCTTGCTCAGTTGTGCACCGGGGCCTCCCACTCCTCTTTCTATTCTGGTTAGGGCCAGTTTGCGCTGTWCTGTGAAGGGAGTAGTACACAGCGTTGTACGAGATCTTCAGTTTCTTGGCAATTTCTTGCATGGAATAGCCTTAATTTCTCAGAACAAGAATAGACTGACGAGTTTATTTGTTTCTCGACATTTTGAGCCTGTACTCGAACCCACAAATGCTGATGCTCCAGATACTCAACTAGTCTAAAGAAGGCCCGTTTTATTGGTTCTTTAACAGTTTACAACTGTGCTAACATAATCGCAAAAGGGTTTTCTAATGATCAATTAGCCTTTTAAAATGATAAACTTGGATTAGCACAACGTGCCATTGGAACACAGGAGTGATGGTTGCTGATTATGGGCCTCTGTACGCGTATGTAGATATTCCATTAAAAATCAGCCGTTTCCAGCTACAATAGTCATTTACAACATTAACAATGTCTACACTGTATTTCTGATCAATTTGATGTTATTTTAATGGACAAAAAATTTGCTTTTCTTTCAAAAACAAGGACATTTCTAAGTGACCCCAAACTTTTGAACGGTAGTGTATGTCCAAACTGTTGACTGGTACTGTATATAAAACTGGATTCCAAGCCACACCTTCATTGAAGAAATGTGAATAAGGTATGGGGAATAATAAAACATAAACAACTAATAATAATTCATATGAATTCCCCCAGTAGGATACATGATGAAAATCCCATAAATCCCATGCATCACAAGCTACAAAACAGTTATTTTCCATTAGACCTGAAAGTTATCCACTATGAGTGAGACGGATGCCAGATGTGCAATGGCAGGGACATAACCAAAATTCAATATGGATTTGCAAACGGTATTGACTATTGAGCGGTGAGGACAAAATTAATGGGGGGATTGTAGTGGCAAGGTGAAAACAACTGAATCTCCTGCAATGACTATTCTATAAAGAACCTGTACAATAGTCCATCGTCATATAGTCTTCTTTTACAACTGTAATTGTAAGCTAGTGTACATCTTTGGAGGTCAACAGATTATTGTCCTACATGTTAGAATACAAGCAATGGTGTAAAGTACTTAAGTAAAAATATTTTAAAGTACTACTTAAGTAATTTTTGGGGGTATCTGTACTTTACTAATGATATTTTTGACAACTTTCACTTCACTACATTCCGAAAGAAAATAATGTACTTTTTACTCCATACATTTTCCCTGACAACCAAAAGTACTCTTTACATTTGACAGAAAAAATTGAAATTGTTTATACTTTTACTTTTGATACTTAAGTACATTTTAGTAATTCCATTTACTTTTGATACTTAAGTATATTTAAAACCAAATGCTTTTAGACTTTTACTGAAGTTSTAGTTTACTGGGCGACTTTCACTTTTACTATTTTCTATTAAGGTATCTTTACTTTTACTCAAGTATGACATTTGAGTACTTTTTCCACCACTGAATACAAGTACGTCTACTGTATGGGTATTTTGAGAACTAAAGTTAATTTAAGTAATAACCCAGGGTGAATAACCTCAATACTTTTGGCTCTAAGTATTTTTGCTGCGAAGTTTAAATGGGTCGGGTTTGTTATTTGTGCCAAGCGTAGGTTAMACGGGAAATTACACCTCCATGAACAAGAGGCAGGCATTTTACTGCGAACGCAGGGTGAAAGTTGAATGTAAATTGCATGAGCCCTGTAGCCAATCATAGAGCATACTGTGAAAGCATTACAGTCTCTTTCAGCCTATCAGATTTCACCACGACTGTAGAAATAGATTGGAAGCGGAACTCCTTTTTTATATTTGAGAACTGACAGGGATAGAAAGACCTAAAGAAACCTAAGGTTTCTTTGAAGATACCCCAATATTTCTGAAGTCTATAAGGATACATAATATGGTCGTGGGGACAGCGGGACATAAAGTCCTCTTGATATCTGGGCAACAGAATGGCTCTTCTAGCTCAACACAGGGCTACAGCCGGTCATTTTCTGTCGTTTTGCCGTCACAAAACCAAGCGAATTCGTCAGATTCCGACTCAAATTCGACAACTGGGCCACCCCTGAGAAAAAGACAGAGACTCACTCATTTGAGTCCTGAAGAAAAGCAACTTCGCAGGTTAGTTTCATGAATGGACAATTTGGTGTATTTAGTTGTAACGTTATTCTCATGGCTATATAAATGAATGATTATTTTACAGTCAGATGCGATCATATCACTCTCGTGATACCAAAGGGGAACAATGGTGAATTGATTGGTTGACCAAAGGGAGCCGGCTACTCCTTACGCCACACAAATGGACAGATTCCCATGAATGGCATCGATGTCTTTACAATAACTGTGCTAAGAATAAATCCTGCACATTCAAAATTAGACTATGGTAGATGTACCTTTTTATTCGGCGAATCGGCCTGTCATGTTACCCGGCTTCGCATATCAACAGATTTGAGTAGTCAGCCTATTGGTCCCACCCAGTTTTGTATATTTGGATCCTGTTCTGCCTGCATGACAGGAACATGGCGGCTGATTGTGCAATAACCAAGAACTCTATCCCATTCCTGTCAGTCAYCAATTTCAAAAAATAATATTTCGTCTTCAGGAAACTCAAGAACAGAGTTGCAGCCCAAACGGCCAGAGACAGAAAAAAAGCCAAAATGGGTGAGCTGGAAGAGCAAGTTCTGGTGTTGGAACTGGAGGTAAATAAATTCTGTCCATAAATTGTCATGGTGTTAATGACTGCTATTTATTGCTGTTATTCCTGAACTGACTAAGGTGTTAAAATGCAAATTCTAAGTTTCTCTCTCGTCTCTAGAACCAGAAACTTCACGTTGAAAACAGGCTGTTACGGCAAAATATGTGCGGTATGGTGAAGGAGAACAAGGAACTGAGACAGAGGCTGGGGTTGGACACCCTTGAGGCCAAAGAGAATGTAAGCAGATTTGAGTTACTGGTAATGCAGAAGATTGGGGGGGGGTGTGACAGTTGTGCCACCTGGTTGTCAGAGCCAATTAGTTTATAATGGCTAATTCTTCACTCCTCTCCCATCCCATATCCCCCCCCCCGCCCCCCCCCCCCCCCCAGGCTCAGTGTTGGAGTCCAATGGGATTGATGCAGGTTTGGGGATCGGGTCTTCTGAGTCTGCAGTACTCAGGCTATGTGTGCCTCTGCAGCAGGTGCAGACCCAGCAATTCTCAAATCTGAAGATTTCCAATGGATACAGATAGTCCTGACTCTACAGACTCTGAGGTGAGACATGTCCATAGTGGTCTACACCATTTTTGTCTGCCTACAGCTAATGCATGCCACTTTAATGAGAGCTATGGATAAGGGCTTTATCAAATGGAGATGAATATTTGGCACTTTATAGTCATTGCTTGGCTTCATTTAGTCTATCCATTTTCCAGTAGCTCAAAGTGCTTTTATAATGCTCATCTTGCCTATTGTAAGTTCCAGTTCTGCCTTCCCTGTTCAGAGTTGTAACCTGCTCGCTCCCTCCCCTCCAGTCTGATATTCTTGCTGGACATTCTTGACATCCTTCACCCAGAGCTGTTCCTCAGGAGTGTGGTGAGCAGGAGATCCAGGAGCAGCGGTGCTGCTGGTCGGAGGGGGGAGGAGTACCTGCCCCTCACCTGCAGCTCTGGGCCACACCAGTTAAGCTGGAGCCCTTAATGAACTGATCCACTTTGACCACATCTTACACCAAGCCTGTGGAGGTGGTGTGTGTCCTCGGGCAGCAGGAAGTGAATCACGAGAGAGTGTGACAGGGATAAAGATGGAGGCGTTGAGGTCTTCTCTGTGCCGATGATGTTGCCGTGTTGTCAAAGATGAGCTGGACGAAGTGGTCATCATCCCTAAAAGTCATGGGGTGCTGGATGACTTTCTGTCTGTGGCGTCGCTGACCTCTGACCTGGCCATAGGCAGCCTCGAGAAGACTGTGCCTACTGATGGACGCCTACAGCGACTCCGGATACGAGCGGCCCCTTCCCCCATCAGCGACATGTCATCCCCCTCTGCTCAGAGGGGTCCTGGGATGACGTGTTCGCCAACGAACTGTTCCCCAGTTGATCAGTGTCTGAACATCCAATTCCCAATTAATCAATGATCCAACCTATTATGAACTCACTGCTATTTAGTGTAGTGTTAAATGAATACATACATTATGCTTTATATTGATAGGCTGTCCAGCAGTGCCGATTACCAATGGCTATACAGCATAAACTGATCGCGACAAGGCTAGCTAGCGTGTACCTCATCTTGGGGTTCAAACCAAATTAATCTCCTTTTATAGCAGGTCTGTAGGATTTCGCAATCCTGCATTGGCTTGTGGGAGATGGAGTTAATGACACCTTAATTTGACGTCACTAATTGACAGCTAGTGGTTTGTAAGGTTGCTTTAAATCTTTCCATCATTGTTGGAGGTTCAGGAGAAATTCAATGGATGACATATCCAGTATTTCTTTAAGTTATATTTCGCTCTGACTGACAGTTTTAAAAGACAAATGTATTTATTTGTGTGTATTTTGCTCCGGAGTCTTCTGTATGTAATCTGTTTCCGTATGTATAAAAGGCCTTTACCTCCTGTATAATTTTGTTTTAACACTCTCCTTGTAGATTGAAATTACTGCATTAAAAAAACTTTGCATTGCATCTTCTTGTTTCACTGCTCTTAGTTTTACAGACCAGGTGTTTGATCAGAGGAGGTGGGAATAAACCCTCAGACAGTGCAAGCCTGGGTCTCTTGAATATATTTTTAATGTGGTATCTCAATTACATTCTACATGGTATGCCTACAATATACAATTGCCAAAAGTTCAAGCGTTTAGTTTGATCCAATTGCTTTCTCCAAGGACCAACATTTGGCTTCTTTGCTTCAAGCCTCAAAGCCGTATAGGAAATGCAAAGCAAGAAATGTGCCTCACTAGAGCCTCTCAAAGTGTGACTTGAGCAAGAAGTTTCTAAACTCAAATGTAAAATGCAGGCCTCGGGGCCTTCCCTCTGGGCACACTGACTCAATGTTCCATTTCAATGAACCAACATTGAATTGACATCTGTGCCCAGTGGTTTTGCTTTTCTTCAGACCATCTGTCAGATCGTTTTAAAATAACTAGCAAGGCATTTTCATGTCTTCAAGGTAAATATCCAATTGCCACCTGGACACCAGTGTGTTCTTCTAGAGCAGATAAGATGGCAGAAGTAGAGTTTAGAGATGAATGGTTACATGTCACTGATCTCAGACTAAGGTCAGATAAGGCTTAAGGGAAGCCATGTGAAACACATGTTTGCATTCTTGCACATGTACACACACAAGGACACATCTATTACATAACTAAGACATGGAGGTACCTGAGACATAGGGATTTCCACTGGATTATCCTAACGGTCAGTCTGGCCATTTTTCTTCTTCCTAGAATAATAAGCTGTTAGGTGACATCATCACAATCTTTTCAGTCCTCTCTGTGTGCGTCTTTCTTCGTTGTCATATTTTGCTGCTATGCTTAGATGGGAGAGGAAAAACACCCTTCGAAAGCAGCCTGGTCTCATAGACTAGACATAACATATAAACAAATCCAGGACAATCAAATTGGTATAAGGTAAAAATTAGAAGTCGGGTGGATGAGTGGCAATAACGCGAATGTCTACCAACACAAATGTTGGACAACTACATTTA